>NC_142528.1:1152500-1362500 GCF_964205215.1 Stylophora pistillata | reverse complement strand
AAAAAGTCAAACTCGTGGTCTACTTTCTTCGGGCAATGTCGAAAACGCATTGCACAAGAATTGATCACAAAAAAGAAACTTGTGGAGCTGGCAGTTGTGCACTGAATAAAGAATCCGGCTGTTTTCAGCCCTTTCAGGTTGTGGCGTTGCTAAGGTTAATAACTTCAAAAGCATCGCTTTTTTAGGTTTGCAATGGCATTTCTTCAAGACAGTGAATTAAGTATTGGATCGCTTGGCGTTAAATTAATATATTATCACAAATGATTCAAACTCCCATAAAACAGAACAACAGAGTTCTATATAGTTAAAGTTTGGAATTTGCAAAAAGTCCGTCGCATGAAGTAGCCTCAATTCCAGTTTTCGATCGTACTATTCTTAAAAGTTTTATTGATCCTTAGGACGCCAAATTTGTCGAGGTGGCATATTTCGTCAATGAGGTGTAATCTTTTAAGTGTTGCTTCCGTAGTAGTCTGATAAACGGAGTGTGAGGGTGTTACCTGTAAAGGGGTCTAACTCGCTTGTCTTCACTAGTCGGTACCGGCCTGGACGTAATCTAAACATCTTTAAGGTGAAAGAATATTTGAATAGTCGATTTTCACATTTTAAACATTGCTTGGACAACGCCTTTTGTGAAAGTTGAAATAATCTGCTCATATAATTTTTCTGGGCTCCGGTCTGTCCTAAATTGAGGACATGTTTTTCCTAAATAAATATATTTCCAGCTGTTTTTTTAATAACCTCGAGTATTTTTCTCAGTCAGACATTTTTCGTAATAATAACTGACCACAAGATTGCCTTTTGTTATGAAAACTTTTGTGGAAAGAAAAAAAGAAGCTAATTAATGCCCCCTGCGACTCATACGCTTTTTTTAAAAAACTAATGCACCCAACCAAAGACTGAAGAACTAAATAGAGTAGAAGATAATCACCCCTACAAGGTATTTTTTGGCAAAGTGAATTCAATCCTACTGTCAGGGCTCAATTGAAGATCACGTTGGTGAAGAACCCTTACTGGAAACATAGTTAATCGATTAACTATGCTAGAAACCAAACCCCTTAGGTGGCAAGTTATAAGTGGTTTGTAACCAATCTCTAGAGACACAGGTAACAATGGTGAACAGAACAAATGATGGTGGACGAACAAGTGGAGCTAATGAGATATCTATTGTTTACGTCCACCAACATGGCGGCAATGACGTAACGTGTAAACCACCTACACCTCCTAATTATAACCGTTTCTAATCTCATTACTGCGAAAAAATTGGTTGCAAACTGAATGCATGAACTTCCTGAATTAGCTTCTTGCGATCCACTAACCCGCTGAAAAAATTTGAATACAGAAGCTTGTATATGAATGTATGTGAACTGACAATTAAGAAAAAGAGGCCTATTTTCTTTTTTCTTTGCAAACTTCAGTATCCGCTAAACCATGATGAAGGAGTTACTTACTCTTTTGCAAGTTAGCTGAGAGGTCATCATTTTGAAATTTCTGTGTAATTTCCCTGCCAGGCGGTAACCCTGAAAGGTTACAAACGAAGCAGACAGGCCTACCATTAAAAATTATCTTAAAAGTAAGGTTTAAATTCATTCGCATCAAATTTGTACAATATGGGGAAATTCGGATAAAATGATGGGGAGTAAACGAGGGACCAACTTGAACTCTAAGGTCTGCCCAGATCTATCGCAAGCAAAAATAGAACAATTAACAACTGGGTATTACTAAAACTTACTCCAGTGTTAATGCAGTCCACATCTATATGTAACAATCCACTCAACTACAAATACAACTAAATAAAAAAACTGATCACTTAAATGACAAGTATTATATTAGGGGAGCATTCAGGGAAAGTACGCCGTCATAGAGAAACTGAAACGCGTGAAAAGTTCCAATAGGCTGCACTTTCTGATGAATTATTTCGGTGCTTCTGCGAATCTGCAAGTAAATAGATTGTTACGCTGCTTTATCTGAGAATTCCTTGTTTACACTAATACACCAATATGCCATAAGCTATAATTTGTCTTTCTAAGAATTACGAGATTGTGTGGAATACCGCGACTATATTTTGTGTGAAAATTGTTGCTATGTGTACTGATCACTTGACAAGGTTGATAATCACTCTACCATTTCCAGCCGCATTATAACAACATTCATTTTCCTGATTTGTTCCACTGTTGAAAGATCCGCCTCCTCCGCCGCAAGAGAGATTGTCATTGTCACCTCCAGCTCGCCCAGAGTAACCTCCACCCCCACCAGGTTCCCCGGAGTAAGCTGGATCTGAGCCGCCACCTCCGAACCCACCGTTATACGTTCCACCTTTCCCTCCGTTCAGAAATCCTTTGCCACCTTTACCGCCTCCTCCCCCATTAGCGTTAAGGCCGCCGCCGCCGCCGCCGCCACCTTAAACAATAAAACAAATGTTTAGTGGTCTCTAATGATATCGAGGCGGCATCAATAGAAATAACGAGAGATTAACATTTTTCTTCTATATTACAACTAATTCACGAAAATCGAACTGTTAAAGAATTTCATATGATTCTCACATTGCTTTTGCTGTGTCACCCGAATTCGTAATCAACCAACAACATTCAGGATGTGACGCATCCGCAAGCACCACAGGGAATGAAGGGTACCGCTCGCCATTGGGGTCGGGAGGAACAAACGGAAATGGAGGAGGTAGCGCTGGTGATAAACCAGGTGAGCAAAATGAGATTTACCCATTTATCTTCAGACTGTGAGAACTGTGAGACGATAAAAAGTCATCACATGAGCAATTTCTAACCCATGAAACTGATGTATCAAAAGCACATACGCCAAAGAGTTGAACACTTTCGCAAAATCTTAGTTCACTTGAATGTAGCTCGTTGACTAACATTCGTATTTCACTTGCGCCCTTATTGCGTTATTTTAGAGCCACCAAACTAGGTCATAAAACGGGAAAAAGGTGGATATCAGGGTCGTTCTGACATCTTTCTAATCCCCCCTCCACCTCCAGCAATGATCAAAGGCGTATTGCTTCCTCTCACCACAAATGTACCTCCACCACCTCCTGCAGTTGTTTTGGAGTTAGGCCCTCTTTTTCCTTTATGACCAACAAGTATACGAATGATCTCATTTTTGGTCACATAAAAGTTTCCGATCATCCTTGCTCCTCTTCCTCCATTCTGGATGACACTGTCCTTACCATACCACCCAGCAGCCCGTATAGCTTCTATTTTATATTCTCCAGTGTATGGCACAGTCCATCGTTGAATGCCACTAGATACGGTAACTTGTCCGTCATGATCTTTCCCTGTATAGTGACCGCCAAGTGAGCTTGGACCGCTAGTTGCAGTCGAACCAAGATTTGTAAATACGGCTTTAAACTCTGGGTAAATAGACACAAAAGGAGTGACGCTTTATTGTTGAAGGCCATACGGCTGCCTAACTCATAGCAAATATGCCTTCGGCGTACTCTGAAAGTAATGGGAGAGCGAAGAAATCTACTCGCGCCTTGTTTGACAAAGTAGCGGGAATAGTTGTCACTCGACCGCGCCCTTACCTATGCACATGTTTCTTCCGTCCCCGACTAATTCTGCTTTGCAGGAGCAATTGTGAGAGCCTTCAGTGTTGTTACGCGTGGCGTCAGCATGGCATCCATGCAGACCTTTCCCACATTCGTTGACGTCTACGATAAGCATAATAATGATACCATCAGCTGACCTCCTTTTTATAACAGGAAGCAAAGAGTACAGCGTTGAATTTACCTTGCTCACAAAAGTTTCCAGTCCACCCGGATGAGTTACACACACACGTGTAGTTGACGTGTTGGTTTACACACCTTGCACTGTTTTGGCACTGGTGTTGGATGCAGTAATCTGCAACTAAACGGGAAACATCTCCAAATAACATTTACTTACACATGATCAAAGTCATCAGTAAATATTTGTCTTCCTAACCTTCTGTTTTGATGTCACAGTAAGCTAGAATAGGGTTTCCAGACCTGCTGGAATCCAACCAGTAATTACCGCTGACCACTTGTCCTCCCTCACTCGCCTTAATCTCTCTGCACGAATAGGCAGGCAACTCAGAAATGGAGCCGAGAGGGACTGGAATCGAACAAATTAAAATACAGGAAGACGAAAGTTAGAAACAATGATGAGTACCGATGTAGAATCCTTGAACGAGGTAATTATTAGAAGTTTGAAGGAGAAATCGGTTATTTCTGATACTGATGTAAGTTCTTTTACCTCGTTTTGAGTCACTCGCCATGTAATATCTGTCTTTGTCTTTGACAAAGTCGTCAGGTCTGGCCTCCTTGGTCCGGTTATTTAACTCGCACTTTGAATTGAGTATGACGATGTTATAGCTTTGACATCTGAAATCAGCGTGACAAGCTTCCCGGCATTTCAGCGCGACGGCGCCCTGTCGGCCCTCGATCGTCATAAAGGTGTGGCCCCTGAGCATCATTTGGAAAATGGAGTGAATGCTTGCTCTACACTGCTTGCTGGTAATACTGTGCAACATTTGAATCATGACAAGCACGACAAAAACTGAAATCTGTCCACTGACTATTGGTAGCATTATTGCTGTGACGTCTGCAAGAACAAGTACCATATGACGTTGAAGATGTGGGGCGGAAAAGTAAAGGAAGAGAAGAAAAAATTGAAAAAAAAAATCCTGCATATACCGTAAGAGAAGAAATAGGATGCAAAACTTTCAATTGTGACAAAAATCCCACTAACTTTGCCAGCATTCACCCTCCAAGCCTTCACAAATTTCCGAATCTTTAGAATGGTCACATTTTTCCTCGAGCATCGCTCTCGAAAAATCATGTTCTTATCTTTTCACGCCGAATGGAGGCTATCGTTTACTCACACCTGTTTGGTCTCGTACGTGTAATGAAAATTTTCAATTTTGATTACGAAAAAGACTAATAGGGAATTCATTCCCGCGTGTAATAATAATAATAATAATAATAATAACGGTTTATTCACAGTATATCCACATAAAAAGGTGTGGCTCTTCATCTGTGAAGGCCTACGATACTAAAATTTAAGATTAAAACTAATATATAATGACTAACTAAATTGCAATAGAAACTATACATGAAAGTAAATATGCAGAATATATTGGTTGGTCGTGGTGGTTGTTTCTATACCTTTACAAGGAAGACAAAGCGCGCGCCTTCAAAAACGCCTTGCAGAGCCTGGAGTATTCTTTAAAATCTGTGCAATTCCTTATATTTGCTGGCAATTCGTTAAAAATCATGGCTGCTGAATGCTGAAAGGTGCCCTGTACAAATGGAACATAAAGCCTTGGAGCAACACTGGAACGGAGATGCCTAACGGGTTTAACGACTTGCAAATTTAAATGGGAAGGCCAGTTATCAGAATACAGTGCTTTAAAAATAGTCTTTAGTAGTGAGTAGTCCCTTAGCTCCAGGATAGGTAGCCAGCCAAGATCCAAAATGGTAGATATATTGTTTACATATTTACAAGTGATGAAACTAGCCATAGCGAACTGGAGCCTTTGTAGTCTAGCTGAGAGGAACTTTGGTAGTGGACAAAAAACAATGTCACAGTAGCTTATTTTAGACAGAATTAATGTTTGTACCAAATGTTTCCGTAGTTTAAAATTAGTAAAGTTCCTTATTTTTCTTAAGGTTCTCAGAGTCGCATAACAAGATTTAAGAATAAAATTGGTATGAAATTCCCATTTAAGGTTTGAGTCAATGTGTACTCCCAGGAGTTTTGTAAAATTAATACGTTCCAGTGGTTTACCGAAGATTTCTAATCCCAACTCCAGATTTCCGAGAGAGTGAACATGAGCCATCTGTGGAGTTGAGATAAGAATGGCCTTAGTTTTCTTAGAATTTAGGGCCAAGTTTGAGTCATTTGACCAGGCGCCAAAGCCTGCCAGGGTTGCATTCATGCTTTCCGCTTGAGATGTGATCTGCGGTGTAGAACAGCTAGTGTATAATGTTGTATCGTCGGCATATTGGAAACTTTTGACTGTAGGTGGAAGAATATCTTGAAGATCCGCGAAGTAGAGATTGAACAACATCGGTCCAAGGATTGAGCCTTGGGGGATTCCAAATTCGGAGAGCAGTGGTGACGATTTGCGATCATCAATTTGAACGTAATGTCTCCTGCCGCATAGGTAATTAGCCAGCCATTCGAGGACATACTCTGAAAAACCGAGGTGATGCAACTTGGTTTTCGCCGTTTTAAAACAAACGGTATCAAATGCTTTCGAAAAGTCTGCTAGTACCATAAGAGTTACCTCTTTCCTTTTCATGGCACTCAATAGGTCGTCCCTTATACCTAAGAGTACCGTAGAGGTCGAATTCCCCTTACGAAAGCTCGAGATGGTGTCTCTAAGGAGAGATTCTCTAGTGCAGAAATCAGTCATTTGCGAAGCAACAAGCTTCTCAAATACCTTAGAAAGTACGGGAAGAATCGACACTGGACGCAAGTGATCTTCCGAGACAGGTGTGTCAACTTTTGGAATGGGGCTGATACGCGCGAGTTTCCAGGCATGCGGGAAGTACGACTTTGAAATACAGTTATTGATGATGGTTGTGAGTGGGCCGGCCAAGCATCCAGCAGTCAGCTTTACAAACCGGGCAGGCAATTGGTCGGGTCCAGTCGAACAGTCACTGCGCAGTTGTTTAAGGGTTCGCAGGACTTCTCTTTGTGTAACACTTTCCAGGTGGAAGGCGCCCTCTTTATCCGTAAGACCGCGGATGAACTGGAAAAGTTCATCTTGGTTGGTCGATTCAACATCAAGCGTTCTCCTTGCGGTCGTAGCAAAATGAAGATTAAGCTTGTCTGGGTCGAACCTTAAAGGCTGTCGACAGGGGTGGAGTACGCGGTGAACCATGCGCCAGACTTCCTTAGATTTGTTGGACAGCAAAGCCTTTTCCATGAAAGCTTTACGAGCTTTACGTATAGCGCTCTTTATTTTATTTCGTACTTCCCGGAAAGCAGACCAAGAAGATTCTGAATTTGACTGATGCGCTTCTCGCCTCAGTTTGTCTCTTTGTGACTGGAGGTTAAGTATTGTTTCGTTATCCATCCACGGGGCGGGAGGACGTGTCACACGGCACCTTCTGAGGGGTGCGTGCCTTTCAAGGCAGTCGTTAAACAAGGTGTTGAGAGTCTCTAATTGATCGTCAGGGTCATCAGTTGATGTTATTACCGAAAATGGTAGTGCGGAGAAGTCCTCTAAGAAAGCTGCCTCATTTAAGTTCTTCAGGTTTCTGATGTACTTATATCTTGGCTGATAACGAGCTATGCGGATGTTTACACACGCGAAGGGGCCATCGTGGTCACTCACAATACTGCACGGTATCACACCATGAGATGTTATTTTGGATGGATCATTGATAATAATGTGATCCAGTAAGGTTCGTGATGTTCTTGTTGTTCTTGTAGGTTTGTCAATGATTTGCTTGACATTAAGGGTGTCAAGTAGGGAAATATATCGCCGCGTTGGGGCGTCCGGTATGCCCAACAGATCGAAATTCATGTCGCCTGTAAGAAGGAGAAGACCATCCCACTGCGCAATAATGCAACCGATGAGATCTTCGAACTTGTCCAGCCATACCGGAGGTCTGTGCATGGCTTCTGACCGGTAAAAACTCCCCAGCAAAAGTTTACTGTGCTTGTTCTTTCCTTGAATTTCCAGCCAGAGGTGTTCCATGTCAGGTTGGGTGTTCTCGATGTCCTTTCGTCGCTTGTATTTTATATTGTCTCGAATATAAGCCCCCACTCCACCGCCCTTGACATTGTCCCGATTCCGAAATTCCTTCGAGAAACCAGGGAGTGAGACATATTCTAATCGATCCTTATTGTTCTTCATCCAGGTCTCACTTAGAGTTATGATATCAAGGGGGTATTTGTTGACTGTCAAAGCAAATTCATTAAATGTCGAAAGCATACTTTGCGTATTCAAGTGCATCAACTTCAGTGAGCTGGATTTATCGATCAATGTCTCTAATATCTCATCATTAGCTTGCATTTCGTAACAGGCCTCAGACGGGCCTGATTGGTCTAGATCACATTGACCATGGAAAGGCAGCATTGATAGCGCACAGTTACAACAGATCCACTTTCCGGGCAAGTTTGCATTCACGTGGTTAAAACTTGTTACACCAGCACAACGAAGATGAATTAAATCAAAGCATTTTTCACATTCCAGGCGTCTATGATTTCTCTGTACAGTTTTCTCGCAAACTGGACACTTTGGCATCGAGGATGATTTTGGTTTCGTGGATGTTAATGTAGGTCCCGGTTGTGGATGGACGTCGCCACAGGCCATTAACAGCTGGCAAGTCGCCGTACTATTAGAGTAATACGGAATCCTGGACTTTCCGTACTTTGTCTTTGTGTTATCAATGTAGCGCGACGAACTATGACGACAGTCGATCGACAACAAGAACGACAACTGCTCGCGAGGGAATTTGATTTGACTTCCAAGACAGCTTTGCGTAAGGCATGCATGCTTGTATTCCACGATGCACGATTTATCCGAATGCGAGACAATAGCCCGCGACCGAGAAGGCATTTTAATAAATGCAAAAGCAGACGGTTGAGTGAATTCGGCCTCCACACTGATCGGTCTGGTCTTTGGCGGAAAACCGCCTGAAACAACGTAGAATCTTGTTTTATTCAATCCATTTTGTGCCTCAGTTACCATTAGGCACAATAGCAAGATACTGATGCCTGAAGAAAAGGCCATGAGCATAAATAGATGATAAAATTCGCGTAAAATGTCGGAGCTCTAACAAGCACGTCTGCCGTAATTAAATATTCAGATAAGATGTAAACATTTGTTTGGCAATCTTTGAATTGCGGTTTAATGTCTGCAAAAATCATTGTTCTCAATCTGGTTTATTCTGGTTTATTTATCTCAATCTGGTCTATTCAGATAAGGTGTAAACATTTGTTTGGCAATCTTTGAATTGCGGTTTAATGTCTGCAAAAATCATTGTTCTCAATCTGGTTTCTTGAAACGTCAGGACCTACTCAGCCATCAGGACTATCAACAAAAGGTCGACAGATAACTTTTGCCCCTTTGCTAAAGTTTGTTTGGTAAAGTCATAATTCCAATATTAAGAAAGTGAAAAAGACAAACTTTAAACCACAGCATGTTAACGTTAACAAGTACGTGATTAATGTTAGCATTTGTTGATTGAGTTTTGTCATAGCCCCATCTCGTCCTCCAAGGAATAACTTGAAACTTAAACGAAGTCATTCGTCCACTGGATAAAGAAAGCTTTGGCTCTAGAACAGAAGACACTGAAAGTTTAGCTTTTGAGGTTAAAAAATAAACTGGATGCAAAAGGCTTCTTCAAAAAGGAATATTCCCGATTACAATTCTGGGAGCAGTATGATGACTTCGTTGGAAGATTTTCAATTAGTTACTGGGAAAGGCTAAAAGAAAATCGTTCAGTGTGGCAAGCTTTAGTGGACTATGCCCTCATCTTCCTGCTTATATTTATCAAAGCCTACAAGGTATTTAACAGTTAAAATGACTAACATCGACTGCTCCGTCATCCTGACTCTCGTTCTACCAAAAGGCCAAATAAAAAAAATGCTGAGCGGGTCGAGTTCTATTCTTTGTTCTCACAGTGATTCAGAGCAACGGTTAAGCTAATTTACAAACTAATGGTTGAATGATTTAAAGGTTTTCTAGAAACACTCTTGAGTGCTGTCGATTAAAATTTAATAAGTGCAAAACCTAATACAAATTTCAGATGACTCCGCGAAATATCTCGAGGTGAAAATCCGTTGCACACCCATAGAGGCAAATGATTTGTAGATGCGAGTGTTCTAAAGATTGAAATGTGAAAAAATTTCTCATATATCACCCCCGCGAGCTGATTAGGATCATAGTTTACAAAGTGTCCATTGCGAGATTTCGTAATGTCTTTAAGAAACAACCAAATTGATCGAAAAAAAATCCTATTCAACTGATAAAATACAGAATAATTTTCAGAACAAAAGTAGGGGCGGAAAATCGTGCCGAGACATGCAAACCAAACAGACTTAGCTAATTCATTGTCAAGCGTTGTGTACTAAATAACTTTCTCTTGACTATTCATTTTAAAGGAAATAAACTATTAAAAATCCGGCCGTATGATCTAGAATCCCTCTCTCTGTGTGCTTAAGGTTATGATGTTTTCTGTAGTGGCTCTTTAACATACTGCAATATGTCGTGGTAGAAATTTTTTACTTTTAGTGTGGGATTACGAAAAAGACTAATAGGGAATTCATTCCCGCATGTAAACATTTGTTTGGCAATCTTTGAATTGCGGTTTAATGTCTGTAAAAATCACCGTACACAATCTGGTTTCTTGAAACGTCAGGACATACTCAACCATCAGGACGATCAACAAAAGGTCCACAGATAACTTTTGCCGTTTAGTTAAAGTTTGTTTGGTAAAGTCATAATTCCAATATCATAGTAATTCAGTTATTCATGTTCAGTTCGACCGAGTCTCTTGATCTAGAAATTTTTTGTCCCAATTTTTCCCCGGGGCTGTATGCTCATCATTTCAAATTTACTTCTTACTCCTTCTAGAAAAGTTCTCAAAAATTGCACGAGGCATAACATAAATATTTCCAGCAGTACTTCCACGGAATCTACAAATTCAGTCATTAAAGTTTGCGACTTCGCTTCTCTAATGTCCCTCACTTACTTGAAAGAGACCTAAATTTCATGTCATAGTCGGGACAGAAATTTTTAGAGTCAAAAATTGTCAACGTATTTTTCGTAATTGATGCTCAGCTACATGAATTTCTAAAATACAGCATGTTTTCATGATACGAACACAGAGAAACTTGGACTGCTTACCTGAAGTTGGTATTCAACGGATTATTTGTGTCTTGAAAGATAATTCAAAATTTTAGACCCATCTTATTTTGTCTCGCACAGTAAGCTGCATACTGGCAAGAAATGGGACGAAAGATTCTATGCCGTGTCCTGCCGCGAATGTTTAGTAGGTCATTCATGTTTTGAGACATGTGGACTAAAACCACTACAACGCACGCAAACCAGCTGCAATTTGGTCGAAATTAAGCCTCCCGCGCATGCGCACTGTTTGAAATATAAATATAGAGGCAAGACCGATACAACGTAGATAAGTAAATTTTAAGACGGAGCACTATGTTTCGGCTGGCCAAACCAGCCTTCTCCAGGTGCAGTGGGAATTAATTCTATGTTTATATTTCATATTCGTTATTTTGGGCCGATCAGATCATCGCTGGTCCCACGTACAAGAGTTGCCTGCAGAACATTGCACTGTTTGAACACTCCCAACAGACTACGCATGCAGTACAGGTGGCTTCTAGTGTACCCCTTATTAAGCTTTAACTGTAAAACAGTACAAAGTTGATAAGGTCGAGAGATGGGAGCAGGAGAAGAATGCATGAGACAAAGAAACCAAGTTAAAACGGTAGTCCTTTTTATTGTAGAATCTCGTATTTACGATAAAACACAATTCCTCGTCCTTTCCTGAAGAAACGTAGCTTTCAAGTTGTGAAATTTTAATAACTTAAGTCAAATGAAAAACAAAGAGGTGCACTAACTGATCTCTATGAATCAATATATTGATTTTTTATCAAACCGTAGTTTGAAACTTTTATTTATTGACGAATCAATCAAGGCAACTAGATCAATCAAGGCAACTTTGTAATTCCTAGAAACAATTAATTCGCAACAAACACATTTCTGATTGCTTGTGGCCTACATCTCATTTCGACTTACATACATGTTAATTACCGCGTTTTCCTCAACCTAACAAGAATCAACATAAGAGCTTACTGAAAAAGTTACTCTGGATGTTGACGGTAAACTAACAATAAAATTTTGCTTAAACTTAAAGATGCCATCACCTTGGCAAATGTAGCCGCTCTCAAAAAAAAGAAAAACATAGAGCCTGCATGACAAGGCTGACAGTAAGCTGAAAAACGTTCTTGAATTTTCTATATTTAAAAGACTGAAAAAACGGAAAAAACGAAAGAACTGACTTAACATCAGTTTCTTTGTACAGACTTGTCGTAGTTCCTTGTATTTATTTAATGACCAATAACCATTTGATGAAATTTCTAGCCTAAGTCTAAAGATTTTTGGCAACTGTATTTGAATTAAGCTAACCTATTAGCTAAAGTAATTCGTGGCTCACCATCAGAAAACTTTCCAGAATGACAAAAAAGCGGCGGGATCATAACGCATTCATTTATTAACCTTGCCTTGAACAGTTACTCTTGTATTTTTTAAGATAAACTGAATAAAAAAAATGAAGATAAGCTCGGATCCCACAGTCAATAGCTTCATACTTTTGGCAACAAACATTGAACAACCGCCCTGTGAGCCCGTACTGTGGTCAGACTGAAAGCTCTTTTAATCTCTAACTCAACCTTAACTATCATCATTTAGCAAGCTCGGCTAGTCAGTAGCCGAACAGTTTTTGGCATTTAAAGACATGGATATTGTTAAAAAAAAAAGCGCATTTTTTTTCAAAAAGCGGCTGGATCATAACGCATTCATTTATTAACCTTGCCTTGAACAGTTGCTCTTGTATTTTTTATTTCAGAATAAAAATGCTCATAAAGATAAACTGAATAAAACAAATGAAGATAGGCTCGGATCCCACAGTCAATAGCCTCATAGTTTTGGCGACAAATATTGAACAAGTCTGATCCTCTCCATGTGAGCCCGTACTGTGGTCACACTGAAAGCTCTCTTAATCACTGACTCAACGTTAACTATTATCATTTAGCAAGCTCGGCTAGTCCGGAGCCAAACAGTTTTTGGCATTTAAAGACATGGATATTGTTTTGTAGATGCCCACCTCGTACATATCAGTGACTCCCTCTCCTAATTTTCCGGACTCTTCGCTGCTTTAGATGTAAAGTGTGACGAGCTCTTAAGTTGATCTTGGAGACTTTGTCCGTCGCTACAAAATTATTTTTATTGATAGATCAGGCACTCTAGACCTTGATAAACAGGTGAAAGTTTTAAAAATGCTCACAAAAAGCATTATTTGTTTCCACTGAACCTCAGAGAAGGAAAAAGTTTTACAGGTTTTGTAGAAGATAAATTCCTTAAGGTAAAAATATTCACAAAAAAGGACCTATTCCAGCAGATACTGTTTGTAGATCTAAACTTGGATCTAAACTTGCAAACGACTTTAAAATCTAAGGGTTGAGCTGGTTAGTGTACACCTTAAATCCCTTAACAAAAAGTAGTTCAAATCAAAGTCAAATCTTTAGTGTGTTTGAAAACTAACAACAATCAGCCTTTAAAACAGAATATCCACTTCACTTTGAGGAACTTGCTACAATGTGCATTTCACTGAAGAAATGTGACAACCACTCGACCATGTTCATTGCTGTTATAACAACATTCATTTTGCTGATTTGTCCCATTGTTAAAAGATCCTCCTCCCTCCCCACAAGATTTAGCGTTACTCCTACCTCCATCTCCCCCAGAGTAACCACCACCACCACCAGCTCCGTTCTTCCTTGCACAAAAACCACCGCCACCTCCGAATCCACCCTGATGCGCTCCGCCCTCTCCTCCCTGGAGATATCCTTTACCTCCTTTCCCACCTTGTCCCCCTCCACAGTTTGCAGTCTTTCCATTACTAAAGAAGCCGCCACCTCCACCACCTACTATGATAAAAACCTAATCAGTGATCTCCCATATAAAACACCTAGTAATTATTGACTCTTCCGTAGCGATTCGTAATATTTTGTTTAAGTTTATTTCTTTATGTTTGGATGTTAATAAAATTTGACAACAAGTCAGCACTACAATTTTGCGTTATACTCGGTTTATTGCAGCTGTTTAGTTTAAATCCTCAATTAGCCGATAGAAACCCTTGTCAACTGTGTATAAACATCCTTGTAGAATTTTTAAAAAGCGAACAAGCGAAACTCAATTGAACTTCAGATATTGTGGAGAAAAGGAAAAACTTCAAATGTAGAGTTAATAAATTAAATAAATAAGGTTTTGATTAATCTTATTTTCGTCTTATTGTGTGGTGAATTGAACATACTGATGGAATTTTTCTCCTTTTTCAGCTTACCGTGAAGTTGACCACTGGTTTCTCCCCCATCTCCACTGCTTCCTCCTGACCCCAGTGGCGAGTTGTATCCTGCATTCCCTGTTGTGTTTATGGACGCATCACATCCTGGATGTTGTTCTGTCATTCTTTTAATTCCCCCTCCACCTCCAGCTATGATCAAAGGCGTGTTGTTTCCTCTCGCCACAAATGTACCTCCACCACCTCCGGCATTTGAATTGCTGGACGACTTCGATGCACCTCCTTTTTGACCAACAAGTAAACGAATGATCTCACTTTTTTTCAAAATAAAGTTTCCAATCATCCTTGCCCCTCTTCCTCCGTTCTTGATGACACTGTCCTCGCCGTACCCCCCTGAGGCTCCTATTGCTTCAATTCTGTATTGACCAGTGTGTGGCACAGTCCACAGTTGAATACCGCTGGACAATGTAACTTGTCTGTCATGGTACTGACCCGTGTAGTGACTACCGATTGAGTCTGGACCGTGATGTCCACTTGCACCAAGGGTTGTAAACACAGCTGTGAATCCTGCGTAACAAACACGCAATATTATGAAATTTATCATACTTGCGATGAATTGTCAAATTATATTGCCAATATCGCCAACTGCCATGCTTGAAAAATTATTCCTGCAAATTAAGGGAAATTAGATAAAGAAGAAAAGCCCCTGAAAATTATACGAAGTTAAACCGCCTGCCTAAGACTTCTTGAATCCTGGAAGAATAACAATGCTTCCCAGACTGCTTCCGCTTCCTTCTCTGAATAAAAGCCATTTTTATTCCCTATTCACAGTATACTCATATGTATCTAGTAACAAATTGATTCCACATTGCCCTGCGTCTGTTCGATAGAAAGATCAGAGACGACATCAAAATGTAATAAGAACAAAAAGGTGGAACTCGAGGCGCAGCCGGATGTGTCACTGAACTTCATTTCTAGCTCTAGAGTAAGAAAAATAAAGCCATTTAAACCAGTTCTTGTATTTTTTTGGTTTTGTTACAATTTTTCTTCAAGAAAAAAAGAGAGACAGCTTGATATGTTGCATCTCGTTACCTGTGCATTTAGTCCCATTTCCTTTGAATCCATCTTTACACGTGCACTTGTAAGATCCCAGGGTGTTGTTACACTCAGCATTCACATCACAGCCGTGAGTTCCTTCAGTACATTCTTTGGAGTCTTGAACACAAAAAAGCGGGCATATCATGTATATGAGACCCTTTTTTTAGTACCCTCAGATAATAAAGATAAAAGACGGAGTCTCAAAATGTTACATTAATAGTTATTAAATCACCTGAGCAATTAGTTCCATTTCCATGAAATCCATCTTCACACGTGCAGTTGTAAGATCCCAAGGTATTGTTACACTCAGCATACACATCACATGGGTGTATTCTGTCGGCACACTCGTCTATGTCTAGAACAAAAAAATGAGGACCATCTAGATCAGTTATATTACTTCAGAATCTACTTTTGATGAAAGTCACCACAGAAAGTGTGGGGACTAGTTACCCGTGCAGTTAGTTCCATTTCCATAAAATCCATCTTTACACGTGCACTTGTGAGACCCCAGGGTATTGTCACACTCAGCATTCATATCACAGCTGTGTGTTCTGTCAGAACATTCATCGTTATCTGCATCAACAAAAGAAAGTTTATTATTGTGTAATAACATAGGTATTATCATAAAAACAGACCACATTATATCTTACAACAAGTCACCCGCGCAGTTAGTTCCATTTCCTTTAAATCCATCTAGAACAAGAGAAGCTAGAGCATACAAATTCAGTTGTGTTATTTCTGCTTCTGATGGAGAGAAAATGAGATGACATGTTACCTGTGCAGTTAGTCCCATTTCCTTGAAATCCATCTTTACACGTGCAGTTGTAAGATCCCAGTGTATTGTTACACTCAGCATTCACATCACAGTCGTGCGTTCTGTCAGCACACTCATCTATGTCTGGAACAAGAAAAAGAAGAGCATTCAAATTCAGTTGTGTTATTTCTGCTTCTAATGGAGAGAAAATGAGATGACATGTTACCTGTGCAGTTAGTTCCATTTCCTTGAAATCCATCTTTACACGCGCAGTTGTAAGATCCCAGGGTATTTTTACACTCAGTATTTATATCACATCCGTTTGTTCCATTCAAACACTCATGTGTGTCTGAGACAACAAAATAACTATCATTGGTATACCAAGGTTTTTTTTAATTGTGCTGGCTGAAGTGTTTTGGCTTTCATGCTTAGAATACTTACCAGTACAGTTTATGTATGATGCACGATCCTTCGCAGGATCGTGCATCATACGTATTTAATACCGCAGTTCAAAATATATGAACTTCATATATTCATTGTAGTACAGTTTATATTATTTCGATAGTATCCTTCCTTACATCTGCACCTGTACGATCCTATTATGTTATTGCATGTCGCATTACCTCCACAGCCATGTTTACCAGTCAAACACTCGTCTATATCTGGAAGAAGAAAGTGATGAACATCATAGATATTTGGCTCCTTTTAGAAGATTTAAAAAGCTTTTCATTACGTTATGCCTTTTCTTAATAATGGGGTCATGTCTGAATTTTGGCGTAAAAATTCGTACTCAGTTTCATTGAAATTTACTTCAATAAAAAGAAACTGAGAAACTACAAGTGGCCTAGATGTTGACAGGAGACACAAGGAAAAAATGTATCGAGAGCATGTGGGAAAAAAGGTCATGAACCCGCATCCAGTGGCCCTTTTCTTAATCAGATAGCTTATGCTATCCGTGATCATTTTCACCGTAAACCTTAAAAGACAAAAGCTCTCAGCTATGATATTCTGTGACTATTAAAACTGTTGAGGTTCTAGCGATTGTTTGACACTCATCCCTCTCAAATAAGTCTGCCCAATCACCGAAACGAATTTCAACTTGGGGAGGAGAGTGTGGAACTCGTCACTTATATTCAATGTTTCTGCCCTAATAAAAGTATGAGATTCCTTACCCTCATCACAATCATGGCCTTCAAATCCAGATCCATCAACTCACAAACACTGATAATCTCTGTCTGTAAACCCAGCTTGGCATGTTGCGTTATTCTTGCAGGGATTTTCCACGCAAGCATTCTTAAGGAGAAAAGGAAGAGAAAACTTAAAATGGTATTTCGGCAGGCATGACAGGTTCCTCGCGTCTGTTCATTTATTTCCGTCGCAAGCAGGGAATTTTAAAGGAAAGGAGAGGTGGGTGAATCCTTTGGTCTCGTATCAAAGCTTTCCCGTGGTACAGAATTAGAATTGCCTATTGGTTATTACCTTGTCATTATGTAACTTAACGTACTACTACGTGGAGTGGAGTAATATATAAATACAAATACAAATAAATACAAAGCTTTCCTGGACAAGGACGAGAGTATTACTTCTAGCTCTTAGAATTAATCCTCACCTCAGCTCCGCGGTAAACATAACTTTTGTTTTTCACTAGGTCTCGATCGTGTTTAATTGTTGCATTATTCAGTTCACACTTGTGTTTTTCAGACGCTTGCAATTGTTTTATCTTATGAAAATTATAACTGACGCAGTTAGGTTCCAGGTAGCATTGTAGCATGCAGATATCCTCGTCAACCACGTCAACGGTTCGAACCGTGTGATTCTCCAGTCGGTAGTCAGGTTTAGGAAAACTGGTAAACTTCAAATTGCGGCAATTACCTAGAGAAAAATTGTGTTAAGTTAGAAAGCTGCAATGTGACAAGCACTTCTACTTAAATTGGGACTGTACAGCAGTGTTAGTGCTGTATGACTCGTTTGGTTTGGCTTTTGTTTGGCTTTTGGCCTTACGTTAAACACCAGTCGAGTTATTTTTATTTATATTACAATAATTTCATACTTATATTGCGCAAATTAACATGTGGATATGATCAAATACGCATCACAACACTTTTCGGGGGACTTTGGCCGCACTGCATCAGCAGTTTACAAACAACCTAAGGAAACTTATTTGAAGATGCCCCCTCCCCCCCCAATTCCCAATAAACAAGCCAGACCACATCAAAGGAATTTCGTGAGTGGGTTCTTTAACGTCCCCTTCCTAACCAAATTAACTAATTAATAGATGCAGGAGACGGGATCTACGGTTCATTCGTCGTTATCCGAGAAGACCAGAATGTCCATCCATTTCTTGATATTATAGAAAGGCAGTTCTCCTCAGTTATTTTAAGACCTTGAGTGTTGGTCCGGCCGGAGCTCGAACCATCGACCTCGACCTCCCGCACAACAGTCCAGCGCTCTAACCAATTGAGCTAACCGGGAGGTGGTTTCTGAACGATCATACCAAATTTTAACTTCTTTTTGATGCGATCAGCCATTGTGATCGATCACCTTATCCACACCGAAGTCTATAAACTACTCGTGTTGGTATGTAGAGTGCATAACTTAATTATTTAATTACGTCAGACATGCTTGTTGGAGCTCCGACATTTTACGCGAATTTTATCATCTATGGTTGCTCATGGCCTTTTATTCAGGCATTAGTATCTTGCTATCGTGCCTAATGGTAACTGAGGCACAAAATTGATTGGAGAAAACAAGATTCTACGTTGTTTCAGGTGGTCTTTCGCCAAAGACCAGACCGATCAGTGTGGAAGCCGAAGTCACTCAACCGTCTGCTTTTGCATTTTTTAAAATGCCTTCTCGGTCGCGGGCTATTGTCTCGCATTCGGATAAATCGTCCATCGTGGAATATCCGCATGCATGCCTCACGCAAAGCTGTCTTGGAAGTCAAATCAAATTCCCTCGCGAGCAGTTGTCGTTCTTGTTGTCGGTCGACTGTCATCATAGTTCGTCGCGCTACATTGATAACACAAAGACAAAGTACGGAAAGTCCAGGATTCCGTATTACTCTAATAGTACGGCGACTTGCCAGCTGTTAATGGCTTGTGGCGAGGTCCATCCACAACCGGGACCTACATTAACATCCACGAAACCAAAACCAAAATCATCTTCGATGCCAAAGTGTCCAGTTTGCGAGAAAACTGTACAGAGAAATCATAGACGCCTGGAATGTGAAAAATGCTTTGACTTAATTCATCTTCGTCGTGCTGGTGTAACAAGTTTTAACCATGTGAAGGTAAACTTTCCCGGAAAGTGGATCTGTTGTAACTGTGCGCTATCAATGCTGCCTTTCCATGGTCAATATGATCTAGACCAATCAGGCCCATCTGAGGCCTTTTTTCGAAATGCAAGCTAATGATGTGATATTAGAGACATTGATCGATAAATCCAGCTCGCTGAAGTTGATGCACTTGAACACGCAAAGTATGCTTTCGACATTTAATGAATTCGCTTTGACAGTCAACAAATACCCCCTTGATATCATAACTCAAAGTGAGACCTGGATGAAGAACAATAAGGATCTACTAGAATATGTCTCACTCCCTGGTTTCTCAAAGGAATTTCGGAATCGGGACAATGTCAAGGGCGGTGGGGTGGGGGCTTATATTCGAGACAATATCAAATACAAGCGACGAAAGGACATCGAGAACACCCAACCTGACATGGAACACCTCTGGCTGGAAATTCAAGGAAAGAACAAGCGCAGAAATCTTTTGCTGGGGAGTTTTTATCGGTCAGAAGCCATGCACAGACCTTCGGCATGGCTGGAAAAGTTCGAAGATCTCATCGGTTGCATTATTGCGCAGTGGGATGGTCTTCTCCTTCTTACAGGCGACTTGAATTTCGACCTATTGGGCATACCGGACGCCCCAACGCGGCGATATATTTCCCTACTTGACACCCTTAATGTCAAGCAAATCATTGACAAACCTACAAGAACAACAAGAACATCACGAACCTTACTGGATCACATTATTATCAATGATCCATCCAAAATAACATCTCATGGTGTGATACCGTGAAGTATTGTGAGTGACCACGATGGCCCCTTCGCGTGTGTAAACGTCAGCGTAGCTCGTTATCAGCCAAGATATAAGTACATCAGAAACCTGAAGAACTTAAATGAGACAGCTTTTTTAGAGGATTTCTCCGCACTACAATTTTTGGTAATAACATCAACTGATGACCCTGACGATCAATTAGAGACTCTCAACACCTTGTTTAACGACTGCCTTGAAAGGCACGCACCCCTCAGAAGGTGCCGTGTGACACGTCCTCCCGCCCAGTGGGTGGATAACGAAACAATACTTAACCTCCAGTCACAAAGAGACAAACTGAGGCGAGAAGCGCATCAGTCAAATTCAGAATCTTCTTGGTCTGCTTTCCGGGAAGCGCGAAATGAAATAAAGAGCGCTGTACGCAAAGCTCGTAAAGCGTTTATGGAAAAGGCTTTGCTGTCCAACAAGTCTAAGGAAGTCTGGCGCATGGTTCACTGCGTACTCCACCCCTGTCGACAGCCTTTAAGGTTCGACCCAGACAAGCTTAATCTTCATTTTGCTACGACCGCAAGGAGAACGCTTGATGTTGAATCGACCAACCAAGATGAACTCTTCCAGTTCATCCGCGATCTTACGGTTAAAGAGGGCGCCTTCCACCTGGAAAGTGTTACACAAAAGGAAGTTCTGCGAACCCTTAAGCAACTGCGCAGTGACTGTTCGACTGGACCCGACCAATTGCCTGCCCGGTTTGTAAAGCTGGATGCTTGGCCGGCCCACTCACAAATATCATCAATAACTGTATTTCAAAGTTGTTCTTCCCGCATGCCTGGAAACTCGCGCGTATCAGCCCAATTTCAAAAGTTGACACACCTGTCTCGGGAGATCACTTGCGTCCAGTGTCGATTCTTCCCGTACTTTCTAAGATATTTGAGAAGCTTCTTGCTTCCCAAATGACTGATTTCTGCACTAGAGAATCTCTTCTTAGAGACACCATCTCGAGCTTTCGTAAGGGGCATTCGACCTCTATGGTACTCTTAGGTATAAGGGACGACCTATTGAGTGCCATGAATAGGAAAGAGGTAACTCTTATGGTACTAGCAGACTTTTCGAAAGCATTTGATACCGTTTGTTTTAAAACGGCGATAACCAAGTTGCATCACCTCGGTTTTTCAAAGTATGTCCTCGAATGGCTGGCTAATTACCTATGCGGCAGGAGACATTACGTTCAAATTGATGATCACAAATCGTCACCCGTGCTCTCCGAATTTGGAATCCCCCAAGGCTCAATCCTTGGACCGATGTTGTAATATCTCTACGTCGCGGATCTTCAAGATATTCTTCCACCTACAATCAAAAGTTTCCAATATGGCGACGATACAACATTATACTCTAGCTGTTCTACACCGCAGATCACATCTCAAGCGGAAAGCATGAATGCAACCCTGGCAGGCCTCGGCGCCTGGTTAAATGATTCAAACCTGGCCCTGAATTCTAAGAAAACCAAGGCCATTCTTATCTCAACTCCACAGATAGCTCATGTACATTCTCTCGGAAATCTGGAGTTGGGATTAGAAATCTCCGGTAAAGTACTGGAACGTATTAATTTTATAAAACTCCTGGGAGTACACATTGCCTCAAATCTTAAGTGGGAATTTCATATCAATTCTATTCTTAAATCTTGTTATGCGACTCTGAGAACCTTAAGAGAAATAAGGAACTTTACTAATTTTAAACTACGGAAACATTCGGTAGAAACATTAATTCTGTCTAAAATAAGCTACTGTGACATTGTTTTTTATCCACTACCAAAGTTCCTCTCAGCTAGACTACAAAGGCTCCAGCGGTTCGCTATGGCTAGTTTCATCACTTGTAAATATGTAAACAGTTTACCTACCATTTTGGATCTTGGCTGGCTACCTATCCTGGAGCTAAGGGACTACTCGCTACTAAAGACTATTTTTAAAGCACTATATTCTGATAACTGGCCCTCCCATTGAAATTTGCAAGGCGTAAAACCCTTTAGGCATCTCCGTTCCAGTGTTGCTCCAAGGCTTTATGTTCCATTTGTACAAGGCACCTTTCAGCATTCAGCAGCCATGATTTTTAACGAATTTCCAGCAAATATAAGGAATTGCACAGATTTTAAAGAATACTGCAGGCTCTGCAAGGCGTTCTTGAAGGCGCGCGCTTTGTCTTACTTGTAAAGATATAGAAACAACCACCACCACCAACCAATATATTCTACATATAGTTTTTGTATAGTTTTTAATTACAATTTAGTTAGTCATTATAAATTAGTTTTAATATTAAATATTACTATCGTAGGCCTTCACAGATGAAGAGCCACACCTTTTTATGTGGATATACTGTGAATAAAACCGTTATTATTATTGTTATTATTATTATTATTATTATTATTATTATTCCTGTTTATCACGTACGTAATAACGGTATCGTAGGCCTTCACAGATGAAGAGCCACACCTTTTTATGTGGATATACTGTGAATAAACCGTTATTATTATTGTTATTATTTATATTATATTATTATTATTATTATTATTCGTGTTTATCACGTACGCAATAACGGTCGTCTCGTCCGAGCTTGTTTAGTTCGTTAAAAAAGGTTACGTTTTCGAGGAACTTATTGTTTGGTCTCAGCTCAAAACTCATTTCATGAAAAGCGATTGTTGTTGTGTAGCGTGACTTCAGATTTGAACTATACTGCGTATTATGCAGGTGCTGGTTTTTTATCTCTGAAAATGTAACAAAAGTTTTCTTCCACTGTGTGAATCACCAGGAGGCAAAACGCTGAAATGTATGCTCGAGCATGCACATTGTAACTGGACAGAAGACATGTTATTTGGCACGTTTATCGATTATCCTGTGATTTCCAGAATATTCTTGTTTAGTCCTTTAGGAAAGTTCTAGTAGTTCCGGCATGAGTAAGTGACGTCTATTTATGGAAACTCGAGTTGTTTACCGTAAATTCTGGAAAATTCTATGATGTAATATTACTAAAAATAGTCGTGTTGTAAATCTGTAGAATCTTCTAGAAAGATTGTGGGGAACTATATAAGAAGGTGCAGTAGGTTGTTTCGTTTAGAGGAAAAAGAAGAAGAAGAAGAGAAAAAGATAAAGGAAATAAAGGAGTTAGTGAAAGCAATTAATTTCAAGGTTTATAACGAAACCAGTAACAGCGTAATTGAGTATACAGGAACAACAAATCCTGAAAAGTCACATTTTGGTCGAGTGAAGTGGAAATACGACAAAAGGAAACATGCGACTGCTTTTCAGAGTCCGATTTCGAAATAGCAATTGATAGCAAAACTTGAAAAACTATGCAGGAAAATAGAAAACCTCGTGCTGTAATTCTCCTGTCAGTCAAAACAGGATGTCTACATCAATTAATGATGAATCCTTTTCAAAAATCTATCCTTTGTAGAATCTTTTCCTGTATTCAAAAAATGCTATCTAGCATCTTTATTTACATCAAAGTTAAATAACGTTTATATCGTTTTTGAGAACAGTGAGGAAAATGTACTGACATCACCGTTCATAAATTTCTGATCTTATTTCGCAATACTGATGCAGCCGGACATTCATTGTTTTATGAAATAACTCAGATATTTATTATCGCTAGGTTTTCAAAACCCGTCCACAGTTCACAGTGAAACCTTTATTTGACGAAAAAAAGACTGCGCTACTGAGTTAAAGTTGCTTTGATGGCACACAGTCTCAAAACGGTCTGTCTTGAGATTCGTGTCAAATCGTACAAAGCAATGTCGTGTTTGCCATCTTTGTTCTCGCGCTTGAAGAACTTTTTAACCTGACTGCATTGTTTTAAAAATAATAAATCTTAAGGAACTCCATGAATCGACGGCCAACAATCTCCGTTTTGATAAAACAGGACTGCATAAGAGTTTGTTTAATCAGATACAATGAAATATATGAAGTTCATATATATATATTTTTTTTCTTATTTCGCAATACTGATGCAGCCGGACATTCATTGTTTTATGAAATAACTCGTATATTTACTATCGCTAGGTTTTCAAAACCCGTCCACAGTTCACAGTGAAACCTTTATTTGACGAAAAAAAGACTGCGCCACCGAGTTAAAGTAAAAAAAAGAAAAAAATTTAAAAAAAAAATAAAAAATATATGAACTTCATATATTTCATTGTATCTGATTTATCACTTTCACGGGTTTATTACGAATCAACTTAACGGCCTGCTCCCAGTTGGCTTGTTAGCTCAATTGGTAGAGCGCTCCACTAGCATCGTAGAGGTCAGTGGTTCGAGTCCCGTACAGGCCTGATTTTTTTTCAGGTCTGATTTTCGCTATTGCATAAATAGCGCTATCTACTGCGAGGATCGTGCATCATACGTATAGTTTGTTTAATTTTTTTTTTTTCGTGAAACCAACTGTTAAGCTTGAAAAGTTCTTTTTAGGAAGTAACAACGAATGGATGTATTTAAGAAGGTAAGATTCGTCAAATAGCCGAGTTTTACCACAAATAAAATGTTAAGCCTAACGGCCGTTTAAAAGCTCGGCTGCTTTTTCTTTTCTCTTCAATTTTTCCATGTTATTTGTAAGACTATGTTACATGGCTTGAAAAGTTTCGCTTCTGTGTCAAGTTTTCATTTGATTCAGTCGAACCATTTTAGTTGAGTTTTAAATTGAATTCCCATTTGTTTTAAAATTCGAAGATCTGCCAGTGGTCACTTATCCATCGTGAGGCATCGAAAAGTCGAGAACTTTTATGGACAGCATTGCAGAGACGTGTTTAATTATTCTGAGTTAAACTTTCCCTTTTGGCTGATCCAAAAACCATATTCCCTTAAATTTTTATTCTGAACTTCTTATGAAATGCGTAGGTTGTATATATTGTGCTTGTCCAGGACCAAAACCATTTACTTGAAATAACTTTCATGTCTTTAATACTTCTTGAAGAAGCCTGTGTGAATATTTCAAGACTTAGTTATGCTAATAAGGATAATAAAAATGTAACATAATGACTTCGTAAACTTTTAAAAAGTATTCAGACATGAGTTAGGACCCAACTGTAGGAAAATCTCACCTTGTCCTTCTAGTATTAAGGAAGCCAAAACAGCGAGAACGAAGCAGTAGAATACAAAGAGCATGTTTCCTAGAAAATGCCCGCTGTACTTCCGGCGAACAATTACGGCGAGTTTTTCAACCTTATGCCGGCGAGATATCAGACAAATTGAGAGAGCTGAGGTTTAATATGCGTTGAAATACACAACCTTCTCTGTTTAATTATAAGGTTCTCAGTGGTTGCCACAAATGAATAAGTTTCTCTGGGATGTAATTGGTTGGTGAAATTCGATTATACTTCATGCATATTGATGGCCTTCAATTTGAATTTTAGGGAAAGTTGTCCTTTATGTGTTTTTCTATTCTGGTTTAGTTATCTCTGTAGGGGTGCAATGTATGGCGATAAGTTACTTGAAAACGTTTTAACAAATATTTCTACGCTCTCCTTATCTACCCAAACTTGACCGCAAAATAAAGACGACCAAACCATCAACTAAACATTTAGAACTTTCATACAAAATCCTGAAGTAACACAGAAATTCTTCAGACGGTAGAAACTTGTTTGAAAGCCTCATTGACCTTTCGGTTCTATATAGTTCCTGGGATATCCCGTATATCCCTGACAGCATTATTTTTGAAAATAAAACATCTCAAGGAACTCAACGAATCGACGGTGAACAATCTCCGTTTTAATCAAACAGGATTGCATAAAATTTTTTTAACAAAAATTTCTTGAAAACCACCTGTTTAGCTTGAGAAGCTCCGGCTCTTTAGGAAGTAACAGTGAATGGATTTATATATATATGTATATATGTATGTATGTATGTATGTATGTATGTATGTATGTATGTATGTATGTATGTATGTAGGTATGTGAAGTGAAATTGTGTTCCAAGCTTAGTTTCTTTTCTCCAAAGGCAAAGTTTCAATCCACAAAGTCCTCAGATTTTACCAACAGTCAAGTATTAATAGAAATAACACGTTTTAAGCCCAAAGTTAAAAGCATTGGTGCTTTTTCTTTTCTCTATAATTTTTCTCTTCAGGCAGGGTTTGAAAATTAAAAATTTTTCACGAAACGTTAGTTCGTTTGTAGTGACGATGCAAAGGACCTCCAGTGATAATTTCGCTATCACGTGGCATCGAGAATTTTAAAACGTGCATGGACAGCGTTGTAGAGACGTGATTAATCATTCTACAGCATACTCTCTTTTGGCTTCTCCAAAAATCATGTTTCCCATATTCTTCATCTTGTTGCTCGCAAATAATTTGTTGTAAAATGAATTCGGCAAATGTTGAACGTACTGTAAAATTTGAATAAAGGCTGATAGTTTCGAAAGAAACTGTTTGGGGCTGCGTCGGTGGGGGTTACGAAATAATTTGGATATATCAACAAAGTTGAAATGGTAAATTGGCCACCTTAAGTGGCCAATTTACTGGTGGCCAATTTACCATTTCAACTTTGTAAAATTTGAAGGTTATTTCATACCATCCAAAGGAGAAAACTATTTGTCTTGATTGGAGTAATTTGTTATACCTAGCAACACTGGAAGTTTGTGTGAATATTTCAAGGCTTTGTTATGTTAATAAGGATAATAATAATCTATAATAATAAATTTTTAAATAGTACTCAGACTTGAACCAGGACATAATTATAGGAAAATCTTACTTTTCCTTCTGCAGGTATCAGAGAAGCCAAAACGGCGAGAACGAAGCAGTAGAATGCAAAGAGCATGTTCCCAGAAATGGCCCGTTATAATTTTCTCGAGTCAGGCAATTTGAGCTAGCTGAAATTTAATCTGCGCTCAAATACACCTCATTCTTTTTTATTTATAAAGTTGTCAAGGGTCATTGTTATGGCTCTTGACCCTTGGTATGTTGAGTTGGAGAACCCAATGCAGCCGTTCTTAGCGTTCAGCGCGCTAAAAGTTGTTTGTATTTTCGATCAAAGTGTGAGGAAATATGCTTAGTAATGTTAGATCGTAGTTGTACCTTTTTATTCAGCGGTCGCCACATGTACCTGTTCAGACACACAAGGTACTCGAGTACCATACCGTAAAAACGACATTTGGTAAATTCTCGCTTGTGCAACTTGAAGTTTGTTTGAATCTTTTCTTCTTTGGAAGCTTCGCTAACATGGTTTGTGTATTGAGATTACTCTGCGTTTACGATTTTAATTTACGAATTGAGCAGTATAAGCCCTCAAGGATTTCATGGTAATTCAAACTCCCAAGTTTACAAGGCTAAAGAGCCAACCAAGGGGAAATATACATTAAATTTAATTTTACAGGTATTTGTATAGTTTCTCTTTACGTTTTCTGAAAGCTTAACCGTCAGTCGTCCTTTGGATCCTCGGTTAACCATTGGTGCTACAAGTACTTTTATATTTATCTATTATGCCAAAAAAAAAAAATTAAAATTAGCCTGACCAACATTTCTCTACAAGTGGTTAAATGAGTGCGAAAAAAATTTGAACGTTCCCTCTTACTTTTTCTAACGCTTTTTTGTCAAAAATCTGCTATCCGGGTTTGCATGCCGACCAAGGCAGGAGTAAAAAAACATCGCCATGCTTTGAAAACTTTATCTACAGTCACAAAGACACGCGGGAGGTTGCAAGACTTGTCAAGGAGTTACAAACAAATCCCGATGTTTTGCTAGATTTGACTAAGCTCACAAAGACCAGCAGTGTGAAGTGGTCAAATTGACTTTTTCACCTCCAGGATCTAAAATTTAACTCTTCTTATTGGTTATCATAAATTTCTTTGTGGGCTAGTCATGGGAATCTTTCATGGTTAAATCCAAACAATATCCTTACTTGGAAGTTATCTTCCATCTCAACACCAGTTTGTTGATAGTGTGTTCAAATGCAAACTATATACCCTTGCAACACTGGATAGTAAGAGAGTTTGAAAACCCACATAATGGGAAAAAAATCACGTTTGAAACAAGCTCTTCGTCAGAGATTTCAATTTTTTCTTCTACTCAAGAGAGGCCGTAGTTCACCTCCACATCTCCCATGCATACTTTATTATTATTTCATCAATTTTCAATTCAGCCTTTCACATTTTTTAAAATAAACTTAGAAGCAAAATAACTTGGAAAGTGTTAAACTTGTATGCTACGCATGTAAAACATGCGTAGCATACAAGTTATCATTGATTTCCCGTCAGCAAATCAATGATAAGTCATTAGCAAACCGCGTAAGCTATCACGATACTCGCAAGAATATCGTCTAAATTAATGGCGATGTACCTGAATACGAGTGTCCATCGCCAATGTATCCCTCTCTGCAAGTACAGTGATAGGAGCCCACGGTGTGTTGGTATAGTATCCATTGCCGTCACAAGCATTGTTTCCACTGATGCATTCATCTTGATCTGGTCAGTTCAAGAGAAAGGAAGAAGTCATGATTTCATAAATGTTAATAAAGCAGAGAAATAGCCTTACACACTACTAAATTGACAATCATTGCCATAAAACAAGAAGTAATTGTCTCCCAGCAAAATAGACCGTGTTTACCAGCAATATAGGAAAAATAACTTTTTTTTTCAAATTCTATCAAAATTTAGTTCAGTTTGAGATTGTCAAACTCCTGCGTATTTTTGCCTTTAAGCTTTTTACTCAGTGAAACGGAAACATAGAGCGGAAACTGTGCAATGCATGATTATTCACGAGTTTTTATATATTGAAGCAACCAAGAGTACTATAAAAATAATAGACAACGCAAGCAGTGGCTTAACTATGATTTACCTTCCAAATACATATCACAGTAAACCAGAACTGCCTTCCCAGTGCTAGATGGATCCAGCCAGTATTTGTTGCTTCAGGTGGCTTTCCCTTCGCTTGCTTTAATTTCACGGCATGAACGTGCTGGTAACTCCGGAATCGAACCCAAGGGAGCTGAATGGGTAAAAATGTTGGAAAACATAAGGTATGTTAAATTGCGTTCATCGAAAGGGGAATAAGAACTAATTGCACAAAAATACGAGTTTTGAATCCCACTCACTTGTATGTCCTCCTTCGATTGACAAAGCTTAAAAGCTCGGTTAAGCTGTCCCCCTACCCCCATGGATAGGTAGGTACCCTCCCTCATAAGCTTTACTAGATTAGCTTCTTCTAACACTTTAAAAGGTAAATAAACCAATAATTTCTCGTTTTACACACACACGAAAGTTGTCTTTGTCTCTCTCTAGAAAAATTATAGAGTTATATATTCTTTATATAATACCATAAGAGATCGGAAAAGGCGGACTGTAAGCAGCCGTCGAGCTTATGTTCAAAATATTTTTCTATTTCAATATTAAAATATCTTTATTGGAATCCCAATTATATACACATGCATACTCTTTCTAGAAAACGTCTGTTTGACATTGTTTGCATACACAAATTATCGTAATCTTTGCTTGTGTTAAAAATATCCATGATTATTATTCGACAAGGTGGTTAGCTTAGTACTTATCTCCTCCGTTCAAACGGCGAATATAAAACCACGCTAGGTCTGAACGGAAATTCTCAGGTCTTGCGTCCTTTGTGCGGTTGTTTAATTCACAGAACTGTTCTTTTTTGTTGAAATTATAGCTCTGGCAGGTAATTTCCCTTTCACATAAGATATCACAGATATGAGGAGCTGCCACCGCCATTTTATTGAAAATGAAACCTCTGAGAGCCATGCCACGAATATTAATTTCTGACCTGCATTGATCCTCAGCGGTCACAAGGTTGAGGAACATAACACAGACAAGAAAATAAAAAAATCCCCACAGCATTATTCCTGAAAAACGGAAATCATAGATAGGTCTGGGTATCAACGAACGAACTTTTATCTTAAGGCTGACTAAGAACAGTGGATAGTTAGAGCAACAGCTCTAACCCCTAACCCTAACCCTAGGACTTGAGCAGAGTTTTGAAAAATTAAGAGGTAGAACTGCGCAAATTTATGCTGTTTTTAAACATGTGTAAAATTTGGCATGAATGAGCAGACATAAAATGGAACGAGTAGATGCCCCAGCAAAATCTGTGGCGCTTTTGTTGAGAGAAAAGGTGAATAGCGAAATAAGAACCAAAAATGGAAAATGTCTCTGTCATTTTTTTTACCTTATGGCCTTAATTCCTGGTACCAATGAAATTTATAAATTTCTCACCCGTTCAGCATTGTAAGAAACACGATTTGCGCGAGAAATAGGAGAGTTTTCGAAACAAAGTAAAGTTCCATTTAGGAATCCGTCTTTGGTGCAATGTTGTCTTTTGTATAAACTCATAGTGTATAAACCCATAGTGTCTTAGTGGTCGATTCCAATGACATTTATTTGCCGTCAGTTGAATTGAATTCTCTTCGTATTCTTTAAGCGAAAGATGAGCTAATAGACAGCATTACCATATTAGCTTCTGTGTGATTAATTCGAGCGACGTTCTGTTAAGTTTTCGAATATCTTCTCGATTTAAATAGTTTCAAAAAGTCAAACTCATGGTCTTCTTTCTTCGGGCAATGTCGAAAACGCATTGCACAAGAATTGATCACAAAAAAGAAACTTGTGGAGCTGGCAGTTGTGCACTGAATAAAGAATCCGGCTGTTTTCAGCCCTTTCAGGTTGTGGCGTTGCTAAGGTTAATAACTTCAAAAGCATCGCTTTTTAGGTTTGCAATGGCATTTCTTCAAGACAGTGAATTAAGTATTGGATCGCTTGGCGTTAAATTAAAATATTATCACAAATGATTCAAACTCCCCTAAAACAGAACAACAGAGTTCTATATAGTTAAAGTTTGGAATTTGCAAAAAGTCCGTCGCATGAAGTAGCCTCAATTCCAGTTTTCGATCGTACTATTCTTAAAAGTTTTATCGATCCTTAGGACGCCAAATTTGTCGAGGTGGCATATTTCGTCAATGAGGTGTACTCTTTTAAGTGTTCCTTCCAAAATAGTCTAATAAACGGAGTGTGAGGGTGTTACCTGTAAAGGGGTCTAACTCGCTTGTCTTCACTAGTCGGTACCGGCCTGGACGTAATCTAAACATCTTTAAGGTGAAAGAATATTTGAATAGTCGATTTTCACATTTTAAACATTGCTTGGACAACGCCTTTTGTGAAAGTTGAAATAATCTGCTCATATAATTTTCTGGGCTCCGGTCTGTCCTAAATTGAGGACATGTTTTTCCTAAATAAATATATTTCCAGCTGTTTTTATTAATAACCTCGAGCATTTTTCTCAATCAGACATTTTTCGTAATAATAACTGACCACAAGATTGCCTTTTATTATGAAAACTTATATGGAAAGAAAAAAAGAAGCTAATTAATGCCCCCTGCGACTCATACACTTTTTTTAGAAAACTAATGCACCCAACCAAAGACTTAAGAACAAAATAGAGTAGAAGATAATCACCCCTACAAGGTGTTTTTTGGCAAAGTGAATTCAATCCTACTGTCAGGGCTCAATTGAAGATCACGTTGGTGAAGAACCCTTACTAGAAACATAGTTAATCGATTAACTATGCTAGAAAACAAACCCCTTATGTGGCAAGTTATCGGTGGTTTGTAACCAATCTGTAGAGACACAGGTAACAATGGTGAAAAGAACAAATGATGGTGGACGAACAAGTGGAGCTAATGAGATATCTATTGTTTACGTCCACCAACAGGGCGGCAATGACGTGACGTGCAAACTACCTACACATGACAGTTTGTAATGACTGGCATGTGATCTCTTCAGTGGTGCCAAATCAAAACTACTGAACGCATGAGACTTGCTGCCATCAACGTCAGGTAAATGTCCATTGGTCCCATGAGAATTTAACATTTTATTGCGAAACTTTAGAAAGGCTGTGTCAGGCAGAGCCATTTCAGTTAAGTTCCAACAAGCCTTTCGGCGTTTTTTTCAAAACCAAAGGTCTACCAATAGTCGTCTTGTCCATTGTGCGGCATGGAAGAGCCGAAAATGTTCATGGACATCATTGCAGAGACAGAAAACTTGCATAGAGAGCATCGTAGACGTGCCTATTTTTTCTAAACTTTCATTTAGGCTACCCCAAAATTATAACCGTTTCTAATCTCATTACTGCGAAAAAATTGGTTGCAAACTGAATACATGAACTTCCTGAATTAGCTTCTTGCGATCCACTAACCCGCTGAAAAAATTTGAATACAGAAGCTTGTATATGAATATATGTGAACTGACAATTAAGAAAAAGAGGCCTATTTTCTTTTTTCTTTGCAAACTTCAGTATCCGCTAAACCATGATGAAGGAGTTACTTACTCTTCTGCAAGTTAGCTGAGAGGTTATCATTTTGAAATTTCTGTGTAATTTCCCTGCCAGGCGGTAACCCTGAAAGGTTACAAAAGAAGCACACAGGCCTACCATTAAAAATTATCTTAAAAGGAAGGTTTAAATTCATTCGCATCATATTTGTACAATACGTTTACAAATGCTTCCTCTTTCTAGTTCAGTTTTTTTCATGTACGCGCTGATTATGGAGGGTCTCAATGGGATGATGGCTTTTACAGCTAAAGGTTAACGTTTTGACCATCTTACGTTTAACGCCGTTTTTTTCTGCTACGGTTGACAGAACTATTAAAAATTGATTTTAATTATGTTTGAAATGTACGACTCAACCGTGTAGTTAATCTACTTGCCAAAGAAAAGGCAAATTAACTAATCGCGATTATTGTATGGTAAATCTACTATCTTGATTACTGAAAAAAGGACAGTTGGATTAGGGCAATGAAAGGAGTCACTTGATAAATGAATAGCTCTACCTTAGGCAACTTGACACGCCGGTAATCGGGAAAGCAAAAGGAAGTTCTACCGATGGTGTTCACAGGGCCTGTGCGACTCCTGCCATTCGCTAGCTCTTTTAAATCTTCTGCCCTCAAAGTTAAGCTCTTATTAGGATATCTCTTAATGACTTTCCTTTGCGATGTGATACTAAGGGTTAGTTTTAGGATGTCCTATCTCATCCGTATGTTCTTGAGGTTTGGCAAAGCCGGATGAGCTTGTGTTACCGGAGGCAATATTTTTCTTCTTTCCGCGCGCTATTTTCTTTTTTTTTTTAGTAAAATTTCTCTCCCGCAGAAGATAACTGCAGATATGTTCCTCAATGTAAAGTCTTGCATTGCACTTGCAAGTAAATGAATCACAGCGTAAGTTATGTCCCTATTAACAGAAAGTACCGCAGCAGTACTATCTTTTAGATACACCAGTAATAAAATTTTCTTAAATTCTATAAATTGCATGACTCTAAATGGTGCTTTGATTGAGCTTATTTTAAATCATGATTAGTTATGATTCTAGATCGTGTATCGTAATTAGTAATTGATAGTTAATCGTTGTTGACGTCTGTCTTCGAGGAGCCTCCTTCGAGGAAAGTCGATAAAGTATGTATTGATTTATATGTATTTAGGTTCAAGTAGTTACCACCAGAGATATATCAGTTAGGCCCGTTTCAAACGTCGAACTTTACATGTGCCGAACCTACTAATTAGGTTCGGCACATGTAAAGTTCGACGTTTCAATAAATTAGGATCGACGCTTTTGTATTAGGGTCGACTCTGCCGTTCTATTCGACTGAGCTTGTCGAGTAGAACGGCAAAAGATCTACTTCGATTCATGCGTCGATCTTCACAGGTGCCGATCTTAATGCATACATTATAAATATATTAAATTTGTAATTTTTTCCCCACAATCCCACTACCTTTTAGGTAGTTGCCATGCGCATAAGATTACATTCGATGTGAGATGGGGTTGACAGGCCTACACGACTTCTCAGCGCGTGTTTAGAATAGCCTATTCAAAGTTTTGCCCTCACGAGTATGTCTTTGAGCGACCGTCCTCTTTTGTAAGATACGAGGGGCAGTCTTTTGTATATTTCGCTCAGTAGTGGTTGTATTTCTATTAAATGCCAGTTTCTCATGAGAATTTGCTTTAGGTTTGGCACTGATGGTTGGTATTGTGTAACAAAAGGCAAGATTCGTTGGTTCGTCTTCTGTTTCTATTGAAGAGCTAGTTTCTTGTTTTTGAAATTCACCTCTGAGAGGGTTGTGTTAATGAGGTCCTCTGGGTAGCCTCTCTTCAGCAAATGCGCTTTGAAACTTGCGATTTTCTCCTCGAATATTGTTTGAGAGGAGTTTGTTCTGAGAAGTCTAAGGGCCTCCCCTTTTATGAAGCCTTTTTTAACTCCTTGAGGGTGACAGGAACTATAATGTGCATAATGAAATGTCTCAGTTTGTTTAAAAGGAGTACGCACATCAAGGACTGCGTCTTTTTCGAATCGTTCGCTTTGTAGATGTAGGTGTCCAAGAATGTTGTTTCCTTATCGGAAATCTCAGCCGTAAATTTTATTGTTGGATGATGATGGTTAGCTCAATTGGTAGGGTGCCGGAATGTTGTGCGGGAGGTCGAGGGTTCAAGCCCAAGCAGGACCAACACTCAAGGTCTTAAAATAATTGAGAAGAATTTGCTGCCTTTCTATAACATCAAGAAATGGTTAGATATTCTAGTCTTCTCGGATAGGGACGAATGAATGGAGGTCCCATCTCCTGCAAGGTTGGGGTAAGAGACGTTAATTTCCCACGCACGAGATTACTGTGTGATGGATGTCCTCCCCTGGGGTGGTTTGGGTGGGTTTATTAGAGGGCCATGTGTTAGAAAACTCTTTACTGGGTTAATCATGCATCTGCCCTCTCGAAATAAAGAATATTGTATTGTAAAGAACATTGTATTGTATTGTATTGACCGAGAAATCCGAAATGTTTTCTTGAATCTTGCCTCCGAATAGTTGTTCCGAGCATTCTTCCACCATCCAGCGCTTCTCCTCAACCGACGACAGGAGCGAGACACAGGAATGATGTTGTTTCGTTGTGATGAAATAAACAACACAACAAGAAAACAGGCATTCAAAACTCTCCTCCTCTGAGCAACTAGCTGGTTTAACGCCATTTGCATGTTAAGGCGCCTTCTTCTTCCTTCACGGATGGCATTAGCGATGAGAAACTCTTCCGAGTTGTTTCTCGCGCGATTTTCCGAAAACTCCGCCATGTTGAATCCTCTTGGGTTCATATTAGTAACCGCTGACCGTAACGGTTTTAATTTGTTGTTGCGCCATTTTCGATGAGCCTCGTCTTTCGCGACAGGCAGCTTAAAAATTCCTATTCCCTTCGATCGTCTGCACGATCCGCAGCCAAGGACGGAGCAGTTGACCCTTGGCATCACTTACGAATCCTCTTAAGATAATATTTCAGTTAGATTATTTTCAGATCATCCGTAAAAAAAGAATAAACTGGAAGCACTTTGTGCAGCTTCGCGGTCACGTGACATGCCATGAACCAACACAAAGAGTTCCATCGTTTGAAGTTCGCCGGCTTTCATAACCAGTTCCCTCTATTAACTGACGTCTGAATCAACTGTCGAACTTAATTATTTGGGTCGACCCAAATAGGTATTAGGTTCGGCACATGTAGAGTTCGACGTTTGAACCGGGCCTTAGAGGCTCATTGTAGGTTTTAGGCTGAATATTTCCTAATAAAGAGTTCATTATTCCTCTCTATTGATAGGTCACGAGTAAGTTTTAAAATGTTTCTAGAATACTTGATCTTGAGTACTTTAATGATTCCTCAATCTTCCTGTCCATAACACATATCTTATAGTCATGCAGCCAACATTGAGCTGTTTATCGTTGTATTTTCAGAACTATGAACAGGTTGGAAAAAGGAAAAAGAGAAAACCTAGAAGAACTGAGGCGAATTTTAACAAATGTCTATTTGAGTTGTTCAAATATTACTCAATAATTTCAAGATGTCTATTTGAGTTGTTCAAATATTACTCAATAATTTCAAGATATCAACAAAGTTGAAATGGTAAATCACAGGCAGCCCAAGCTCACTACTGGAAAAGCGGATGTGACTCTTACCGTGTTGCGCAACGTTTTATATTTATAAAGGTTTTTATGGGATGTTATCGATTTGCCTTAAAAGAGAGAAAAAAATGTCTTGTTTTGAAAAAAATGGGCTTACCTTATTGCCTTGTTGTTTTCTTTGTTGATTCCTAGCGTCTCAGGCCATTTTCAAGCGTTTTCGGCGAGTTAGCGCTATGTTGGTGTTCAACTGCTAAAAGGCCGGAAACCTATTTTAAAAGTGTCCGTCGCCCGAAGCGAATAATTCCGCCAAAAAATTACCACCAGTCTCGATTCCTCCAGAAAATCAAAGCAGAGATGTTGCAGTTCCATTTCCATTCACTCGATTCCCAATTCCTCCCACAGATCTTTCACTAGCGATGCTTTTATCTCCAGATCGACAAACAAACCAGTTAGCTCCTCTGGTCCCCTCGAGAGGTTTTGTCAAGAAACCAGTGTTGTAGCCACGGGTACACAAAAACCAATGGTGTAGCCATGGGTACCAAAATGGGACCTAGCTATGCCAATCTTTTTGTAGGTTTTGTCGAACACTACTAAAACGGCTCCAAACCTGAACTCTACGGTCGCTACATCGACGACTGCATCGGCGCCACCTCCTCTACCAGAGAGGAGCTGACTCAATTCATAACCGCAGTCAATTCTTTTCACCCGGCTCTGAAAGAGACATCAAAGTTTCAATTGAAGGCAACGGTTTATGCACTAGTGTGTATAACAAACCTACAGACTCGCATAATTACTTGTTGTATTCGTCTTCGCATCCATCTCACGTTAAGAACTCCATTCCTTTCTCTCAGTTTCTAAGACTTCGTCGTTTATGTAGCGATGACTCTGATTTCCACCACAAATCAGAGTCAATGTGCCAGTTATTCGATAAACGTGGTTACCCTGATTCTGTCGTTCAAGCGGGTTACCACCGCGCCCAACTTATTGATCGACATTCAGCACTACAAACGTCACAAAAGGAAGATTCCGACCGCATTCCATTCACCCTCACAACAAATCCGTTAAATCCATCATTCTTAAAAACTTTAAATTACTTCAAAACGATCCAGGGACAAGCACTATCTTTTCGCAGCCTCCGCTCATTTCATTCAAACGCGACAAAAACGTAGGTAATTTTTTGGTCAGAAGTTCTTTTCAGACTAATGACCAACCAGGCACTTTTAAATGCGCTCGTGCACGATGCAAAATGCGTCCTTTCATTCACAACACTGAGAAAATATCGGGACCCAAACGATCCATTAAGATCACCGATCACTTCACGTGCACCTCCGCCAATGTAATCTACTGCATAACTTGCACTTATTGCAAAAAGATTTACATCGGCGAAACAGGCAGAAGACTAGGTGACCGATTCCGAGAACACCTTCGCGACGTGGAGAGGAATGACAAGGACACATCGAAACCAGTCGCTAGACATTTTAACTTGCCTAATCATTCCAAGCAACATATCGCAATCTGCGGTCTTTCCCAGTTACACTTAGGTAGCACGGAAACCCGTAAACTCTTGAACAAAAGCTCATCTTTCAAACCGGCAGTCTAAATCCCACAGGTATCAACGAACGCTTTTCATTCCACTAATTTATTCGTGTTTTTCTCGTTGCCATGTTCCCACCAATCACGTAGCTCCATTTTCTGCCTTTAAAAGCACACACAAACCACAATTCCTCTATTCGCTCGGACGAAGGGCTAACGCTCGAAACGTCAGCTATTATAATCGTGAGGGTGGCCAATTTACCATTTCAACTTTGTTGATTTATTGAAATTATCTCGTTACCCCCACCGACGCAGCCCCAAACAGTTTCTTGAGAAACTATCAGCCTTTATTCATAAATATTACTCAGTTTTAATAGACCGGTCCAGCTTGTCTGTTAAAGTGGGGCGTAACGATTATTGTTCCACAGAAATATGTTTGTATTTTTTATCAGGGAAACAGTACATTGTACTTAATTGACAATCATGGCCACACAACACAACAGAATTTTAATATTTTCTTTCAATTAAATGGACAATGCCTGCAATATTGAAGCAAGAATGTTTTTCAAACTTTCATCAAAATTCAGTTTAGTTTCAGCTTGTCCGTTGGTGCGACTTTTTGCCCTTTTTGGCTTTTTTATGAAAAGCGGGAACCACAGAACAAAGTTGCCGCTGAATTCTCAACTAGTGCATGATGAAAATTTTCAATTCATGCTGCACCGAAGAAGATTGATCTAAAGAATCGACGAATTTAACAAAGAAGGAAACCAGAAGTGACTTAAAACAATGTGATTAACCTTCCAAATACATATCACAATAAACCAGAACTGCTTTCCCAGTGCCAGATGGATCCAGCCAGTAGTTGCTACTTGCAATGTCTTTCCTTTCGCTTGCTTTTATCTCATGGCATGAACGAGCTGCTAACTCCGAAATCGAACCCAAGGGAGCTGGTATAGGATAAATATGTGAAAACAAAGTATTCGTAGGTGTGTTCGAATTCCTTTCACTTGAATGTCCTTCTTTGGCTGAGAATGGTTAAACTCTCTGTCAGACATCAAGCTGACCTTGAGAGGCGGGGTCCTCTCACTCATAAGCCCACTGTTTAAGGCTTTTAGTTATTTTTTTTTACGGAAAGCGCGGAAGATCAGAAAATGTTGGCTGTTTGTAAAGTGGGAAGTATGACTAAAATATGTCTAACTATCATTTAAAATGCTTGGTCAAGTACTTACCTCTTCCGTTCAAACGGCGAATATAAAACCACGCTGGATCTACGGAGCGGAAATTCTCAGCTCTTGCGTCCTTTGTGCGGTTGTTTAATTCACAGATCTGTTCTTTTCTGTTGAAATTATAGCTCTGGTAGGTAACTTCTCTTTCACATAAAATATCACAGATATCAGGAGCTACTACTGTCATTCTCTTGGAAACAAAACCTTTGAGAGCTATGCCACGAATGTTTACTTCTGTCCTGCATTGATCCTCAGAGGTTGCAAGGTTGGTGAACAAAACACAGACAAGAAAATAAGTAAATCTCCAAAGCATTTCTCCTGAAAAACAAAATTCGTAAGGAGGTCCGGGTTTTACGTGTACGACATCAAAGGGCGAACTTTTTCTTTTGTTAAGGCTGACAGTAAACCTTTCTCCTGTGGCTGTCTCTTCTTAATAGACATACGGTCGAACAGACCTTATACTTCATTCAGCCTTCAAGAGATTTGCTTTGTCTGATTTTGAAATTTTCTTGAACCAACACATCACGGCCTGGATTTTTATTCTAACGTTCCGTTTGTTTAATCACAGGTTATGTAAACCGTAGATCGCTTTTTTTTTTTTTATACTTAGAAGAAAAAGGCATTTCTGACCTATTGATTTCATGGTATGCACAATCTCTAGAAATTCGTTCACTAAAAAAGCTATCGTCTTTTTCGAATCACATGTCAATCGTCATCATCATAGTTACTGTGGTCAAAATGTTTGGACTCACTGGGCTGAGCCTCGTGGGTCCACAACATTTTCACCAATGAGATAACGAAATTGTTTTCGATAAGAGTACACGCTGATTTGTTAAACTTTTATCGGGATAGCGCAAATAATTTGCATGCTATTTCAGTTTCAAAAAAGCGCTAATTTTCCTTCTGTGATACAGTTTATGGTCACCGACGGCTTGTAGCTTGCGTCTTCATCGACCGGATTTGTCAACTGGTTTGGCGGCTCAGATTTCAACACCTGTCAAGTACTGCCTTCTCTCAAAATCGTTAAAAGGGAGAATTTTCGAGCAGGATATAACCTACTTACTCACAGAACAATCTGTTTTTCTCATTAATAAGAGCCACTTTGCTTACCTTACATACCAAGTACTGACAGCTGCCTATTGACTATTCTTTATCAGGATGACAGCAGAAACAACAGAGTTCCGTTTCCTAATTCAATTCGTTATCATATTATTTTCAAATCCCTTGTTATTTTACTTTTAATGGAAAAGTGAAAGTTTAGTATTTTCCAGCTACGGGCTGTATTGTTCAAAATTATCAGCCAGTGTCTTATTTCTAAAATTTCCAAGCTAGTTACATTTTGCTTCAGAAGAGGCTATTTTGAGGATCGTCCCCGTTGGGCATTATTGAGCCATCGAGCGGGATCCAAAAGTCGAAAATGGGGTTTTTGGATACCGTTGTAGAAACAGAAAATGTTTTTCCTCTTTTGGTTGCTAAAAGCCACATTACCCTTACATTATATCCTTTGTAGTCTTCTCATTTCCATAACATGTGTCGTAAAATAACTTCAAAATATGTGAACATCTAACAAAATCTGTACGAGCTTATCTTATTGCAGTCCAAGGGGAAAACATTTTTAAATTAAATAATTCATATATCCAATACTAGTAGAATAAGTTCGCTTGAATATTTCAAGGCTTAGCTGTGTAAATAAAGATAGAAAAAAAAGGAAAATAATGCTTTCGCAAACTTTGGAATAGTAATTAGACGTGAGCAAGGACACAGCTCCTAGAAGGAGAATCTCACCTTGTCCTGTCTGGTATTAGGGAAGCTAAAACGGCGAAAACGAAGCAGTAGAATACATGTACCATGTTCTCCCGTTATAATTCGAACCACCACAGTAAGGTTTTCTAATTTGAGTAGCACCTCAGATAATTATAAATTGGGACAGCTGAAGTTTAATCTACGTTCAAATACGCGACCCTATTTATTGAATTATGATGTAAGGCTTTCAGTGGTTGTCAGAATTGATCATAAATTAGTTCCGCTGGGATGCAGTTGGTTGGTGAAACTCGATTATTCATAATGTGTATTAATGGCCTTTTATTTCAATTTGTAGAGGAAGATGTCCTCTTTGTGTTTTCCTAGTTTGGCTTAAGTAATCCAAATAACCCTCTAAGCGATACATGACAGGAATCAGTAAACGAGCCGCTACATCACATTTCTGGTTTTTAAGTTGGCGCATTTTACAGATATCAGTAATGATGACCACGCACGAGATTACTGCGTGATGGATGTCCTCCCCTGGGGTGGGATGGGTGGGATTTATTGGGTGGACTACTCGCATGGATCGCATATGTTCCGTTCTAGTCCTACCCTACTGCGATAATGCAGTGGAAAATGGTTAGAAAAACTCCCCATATGGGAAAAGAATGCATTATGTACAAAAATTACATTTACGTCAACAACTGTAAATTAAACCTTTTAAGGTTAAACTACAAAGAAGCGGTTTATTTCAGCTACACTTCTTAACAGACACTAATGTAGTGAACCATTAGGTTTATTTTGCATGTTTCGGCCGAGCACCAGCGTACAATAATGAAGGAACACATACTCAAAAACATTGCATTTTCAGTAATCGTTATCAAAGCACACGACAAAAAGACATACCGAGAGCTTAGCAACCACTAACAAACATCGTGGTTAGAACGGTGGCCAGAAAAAACTGCTGTAAAATACCCCGTAGGGAAAAAGAGACAGGAAATCTGGGTAGGAACTAGGCACAAGCTCAGGTAACCTTCCTACTAGGCTATATGCATACTTACAAAAAATAAATAAATAAATAAACTTAGCAATAGCTGAGAAGGTGTAGGTCTAGAATGATTGCCCACGTGTAATCACAAGTTTTAATACTCGTATCACTATACCCATAATACATCTATACTCAAGGACCCAGGCCCTTGCCCTGTTCCTCTCGTGCCGCAGAAATATTTAATTTCCGGCTTATTCGTTGGCACTCAAACGCCAGAAATTCCATTTTTTTCGAGGAAAGGCATCATGGTTGATTTGATAAAACAAAGCAAATAGAAACAGAAAGTAGCCCCTTGTCATACAGTCAGGTTCCTTTACTGTAAGTTGATGAAAATCCACGGAAAGAAATTATGTCCCAAGTTCCTTAGGTTGCTTTAATGAAACTTTTGCAAATCTTTTTTAGACTGCCTTCGGGTCTTTTATTAATTTCAGGCAAAATTCTTATTGGCACATCCTCTCCTACTGCATGGGAATGGTATGAAAAGTTAATCGAGGGACAAACTGCCTGTTATAGGGACAGCCGTGAACGGAAAAGTTGAAAAAAAGTCTTGATCGTCACAATCATATTGGCCATAGCTTTTGAGCTGACACTACTAACTCTTTCTTTCTACGAAAACGCGCCACTTTGATGATCATGACAGTCAGTGTCATATTTGCAATTTGTTGGGCAGCAGAGTCAGTTGAATACGTGTTAAGATTCCTAGCGACTCCCAACATCACGTTTGTCCATATCACTATCGTTGACATGATGGTGTTGCTTAATTCAGCTGTCAACCCCTTCGTGTATGCTCTCCTGAACCATCAGTTTAGACAAAAGAGCAGGGGAGTGATGTGCTGCACGAGTTCTGTGATAAAACCCAGGCCTCGGGCTGAAACTGGAACAGAGGAAAGTGTTGCCAATGAGACTAAGCTTTCGGTTTTTAAACAGCAGACGACACATGAGAGTCTGGATGGGGTTAACTGACAACTGACAAATGGCCAAAATTTTAACTGACAACTGACAAATCGCTGAAAATCTAACTGACGACTGACATTTGTGGTGGGCTTTTACTGATAGCTTACAAAAGACCGGATCGCCCTAAATATCCTAAAAACTGGAACTACATATCACTAGGAGTACGCCAGATCCCTGGTCTAACAGAATTGTCCAGCAAATATGGCCTAGGAGATTTTGATGTTGAACTTTACCACATGGCTCGAATTTCCTCAAGCTTAGAAGTTGAACTACTTCTAAAGAACAACTCGAGATCTTAAGCTTGTTAAGAAATCAAAATACTTTGAATTTGAAGACAGGCTAGGATAGCGTTCATTGACTCAGGAGACTCTGAACGCAAGTTCGTGGCATCTGTTCTGTAGAGAAGACTTTATTCGTATCGAATGTTGCTACAGGTTGCTTTAAACTAGCATCGGGACTCACTGGTACTGTGTCGTTCTTACAGTCCTTGGAAGTCTCTAGAGCAGGTTTTGGTCTCAGAACCCAAAGCATAGAGAAAGCACACATGTCTCTTCAAGATACCGCAGACAAAGTATCGTATGCAAATGACAACATCGCAAAGACCGTTTCTGAGGTGAAACAACGGTATAGTATAAAGGAAACCACAGCAACCAATGACCCTAAATAAACTTTGTCTAATAAAATTCGAGGCTCACTAAAACTTCCCGAAGGAATACGCCGCCTGCACAACAGCATAGTTTCAATTAGCAACGATAATCTCGAAGACATTGAATTGTGCACGTTGCTCACAACAGCTGTGGAGAATCCACAGGCAATTTCATATTTTAAGCATAAGACTTTCACCGCATTATTCTCAAGACTTTGGGATAATTACCAAGGAGTCGCTGAAGAGAGTAACAAAATGAGCAGCCAAGTATTTTACTCATGAAAAATCCAACTATCCTGTCCCTCAGACGACGGAGTTTGCAAATGTCAATTTTATGCGACCTCTGCCTTCAGAAGAAATCAACCCCGAGACTGAAAGTGTTATGAAAGAATTTGCAGAGAAGTAACGTCCCTCGCCGGAGGCAAAGGACAGTTCGGGTGGAAACTACGAAGGATAAGGAAGGGGCTTTACCACCGGCCGTGTACACGAAGCAACAAGACTCCACCAAAGTGGACTTGTTAGCCGAGTGAGGGAACGATTTTCAGCCAGTAGGGTTCAGCAGCGACAAACGAGCCGACTGTATCGTTGAAGTGGAAGTTGCTGAGGTGCAAACATATGCAAACGAATATGACACGGACTCAGAAGACGACCAATTCGCGCCCATTTTCGCTTGGATTTCTAAAATGATCCTACAGTAGATATCTCTAATAACCTAATTGGAAAGTAGACAAAGGAACATTCCTTTCAAGATTATTTCATCGGAGTCAATCGCAATCGACGCATTATAAAACAAAACATAAAAACATAATATTGTGCTTGAGGACTCTTCAAAAGTTTGTTTTCCTTCTGAAGATCTCCTTTCTAACATTTTGACCGGCTAAGACGGTTGAAAAGAAATGTTTCAATTTTGCACACGGGCGTACAGAAGTTTGTGTGCAGAAGGGTGATAATTTAACCTAAACACCCTTCAAACAAAGACTGAAAGTCACTTGGGATATCTTGGAATTACTTTATTCCAGAATTGAGAAAAAGGAGCTCTTACTTTATCAATTTTCGACTTAATTTTTGAATTTATGCTATGGGCAGTTTTTGGCCAAAAATAGGGTCGGAAAGTAATAATAAACTCGCCAAGTTAATTATTAACAGTCATTTAACTGACAACTGACAAATGGCCGAAATTTTAACTGACAACTGACATTTGTACCCCCCCAATCCAGACCCTCACACATGACTCAGGAGCCATTACGTTGGTTAATCTTTTGCTTCAGAGAAAGATCGCTAAGCGAGGAATCTTGTTGTTGTTTACAGCATCTATGGATCATCGTCAGGTTAAATTGAAAATCTTGTGAGCCCATTCAAGTGTTTAATCCCTTTTATCATCTGAAAGAAAGCTATCGTTTCATTTAATGAGCAAGATTTGAGCAATCCTAGAGCATCAATATTATCTGTAAAGTGCATTAGAACCTGTAAGTAATTGCAATTTCGCAGTCGAAAAAAACATAAATCAAAATGCATGGCTAGAAAAAAAATATCACTTAAAGAAAAAATCTAGTAGCTGGCAAATCACTTAAGCAAGGATAGATATAAGCTAATTATTTGTTATCCTTCTATTCGGAATTCAATATATTTGTGTTAACGGACGGAGCCCCAACTGCATGCAGCAGCTTTTGGAATAACATAATCGTTGCATTCGCAGGCATTACATCAAGCAGCGACTTTTCTAGCGAAAAGTTTTCTTGCTAAAATATTTTTACAAGTACAGTATAGACTGAACTTGTAAACAATGTGATATAAGATAAGTTGTTGACAGTCAAATTTACTGTATTTTGCGCATTTCTAAAGGCTGTGCGATTTATTGAAGGACAACATCCGAAGTCTTCCTGTAGACTAATGGCAAATGCGGGTTTTAAAGTCGAAGGTCATCTAAAAGTGAATCACAGAATAAAAAACGAGAGCACGTGATCAGGGCTGAGTTAATAAGTAACTATAGCAGATGCTTGTATTATTCTGCGATTGGACTGTATCCAATACCTCACTACACGCAACGTGTGAATTTCTCTAAAAATCATACGTGTAACGAAACCAGGACCCTCGCTTGTCTACCGTCCTCCATTGTAGAGATAATTCCATATTGTCATGATTAAGAGAATGATCAAATAGCATCTTAGGGCTACCAGTATCGCGTTTAGTTCTAAACACCCACTAGTTGAAATTGAATGAACTTGAACTTAAATAAGTTCGTTTACTCGTAATTTAGAATCAGTCTTTTAAACATAAAGTTGTTTCGAAAAAATGATGATTATCTTACTTAATATCTTCTTAATAACCATTTTGACCTTTTTGAGTTCACTCTTTGATTCCAAAGGATTCCGATAAATTATTTACTGGTGAACCTAGCTATTTCCGATATCCTGTTTGCAATACTCATCACACCAAGGATTGTCCTTAGCTTCAATATAACTCACCCGGTTGGAAATGCAGGCTCAGTTCTTTGCAAGTTGGTGACAGGTGGGAATCTGGCTTGGCTTCCTGGAACTACCTCAGTTGTTACTTTGGTGGCGATTGCTGTTGCACGATATTATACTATGCTTTATTCACTGGATCCAAATAAAAAACTGACCCTCCGTATGCTTGAGGTGAGTCAAAGCATTACCCGTCGACCTACCAAGTGAACGGGCTGACTGCCCTCTCTCGCAGGCTATTCAGGATAAATTATGAGGGGTTATGTTCTACCAGCATGTTTGTCTGTTCTAATGTGCAATTTATGTTATACTTGATGAGCTTACAGTTGTTACTAAAAGTGAATCGAAATCAAGCGATATTTGTTTATTTAAAATCTTTTTCATTTGTGAACTCAAATGGGGTTACATCTGGACTACGTACCTTAGTACACTGGGACTCACAGTCATTCCTTACACATTTACGTTCATATATACATTGGACTAGATCATTAATTATAACATAACCAAAGTAAAGCGCGCGCTCTGATTGGTCAATTCAGCGTCCCCCATTTGCCCATGGGTGTACCCTGCTGACGTGAGCAAATGCAAAGACTATTTTTCCGCGCGCGCTTGTATTTTCTGGTCGCGTAAGATTTGTTAAATAAAAGGGAACTCTTTAGCTACAATGTATCAATGTCATGTTATAAAACAAATGGTAAACACCACAGCGCACACTATTGAGTTATGGCTGCACTTGGGAGGTTTGCTAAGCACTCAAGAAGCTAGAGTCGCCTCGAGCGACTCTTACGCTTCTTTCGTGCTTAGCAAACCTCCCAAGTACAGCCATAACTCAATAGTGTGCGCTGTGGTGTTTACCATTTGTTAAAAATTTCGCAGAATGATACAAACAAGGGATACTTCATTTCTGCATTTGAAAGAAAACAAATTGATTCAAGGAGTAGAAGAGGTCGGAATTTGATTCTATTCTATGAGTATTCATGACCGCTGTGGAGATGTAAATTAAATAAATCAGTGAATAAAAACAACTGGGATGAAAGTATTCCCTTTGAAATTAAGGATTGAAATACTTCCAATCCTCCTTTTAGGTGATCATCCTTAGTTCCTGGGTGTTCTCAGTAATTTTCAACCTACCAAAATATTTTGCCCGTACCTTTGATGACAAGAAAAAACACTGTGTGCAAACCTGGGCTAAAGAGTGGATGATCACAGCTTATTGCTTATCCTGGTTGGTCCTGGTCGTGGTTGCTGTTGGCATAATGATTTTGTTATACTCTAAAGTAGTGTACACACTATGGTACAAAGCTGATGATGGCAACCATCTAAACTATCAACAACGAGTGAGCTCCTAATTACCGCAAGTTATATTTGGAATAGTCAAACCAATAAGCTTAGCTTAGGCCTTTTTTATCATCATAAGATGGTTCTCAAGGAAAACAGAATTAGCTGAGTTTTCATAATTCGGCACAAACGCTCGAAGAACCTGAATGACAAGCCTATTGATACAATTATCGTCCTTGCAATTAACAGAAAAAAAAAACCTAATTGGCTGATCAGGATTAAGGCGGGTATTGACAGTTGTACAGGAAAGCTTCTCAGCTGAAATTTTTCTCAGACTATTCACAGAGTGTGTTGAAGGTGAGGAAACGCATCACATTGATGGTCATAACAATCAGTGTCATATTTGCAGTTTGTTGGGGAGCAGAGTCAGTAGAATACGTCTTAAGATTTCTCACGAATCTGAAAATCAGCTTCGTCCACATAGCCACCGTTGACATGATGGCGTTGGTTCAATTCAGCTGTGAACCCCTTTGTTTATTCCCTCCTAAACCATCAGTTCAGAAAGAAGATCAGGGGAGTAATGGGTGGCACGAGTCCTGTGGTGATAGCCAAGCCTCGGAGCGGGACTGGCACTGATGAGGAAGGTTTTACTGACGAAAATAAAGGATTTTAAAAAGTACAGCGCAGACCAAAAAAAGTAAGTATAACATACAGAAACTTCTTAAGTGAGTTACTTCCTCCCGTTCACCTTTTACAGTCAGGTTTCGAAATAATTTCTTTCTAGGAATCAAGACCATATCTCGAAGCATAGTTAGTAGAGTCCCCTCTACTAACTATGCTCGAAGGCTCCTAGTTGCCCATCAAAAAGCCATAGTGAAATCTGGACTATGAGATCCTGCGAGACTTGGTGGACGCCCTGTATCAAAATATTTACTATAATAACAAAACCGGTAAGTGCGGATTTCTCCATTCAAGGTGGAAGCGAATATCAGAATGAAGCCCTTCTGTTGATGATACAATGTAAGACAGTCAGATGTGTCACTCACACATTTTCAGCCACAAAATTCAAAAGGCAAGATGTAGCCACTCTGTCTGCAACCATATCTATTAGAATCTTATGAAGTTCGTTAGAAGTCTCTCATAAACAGAGCCTGTAGAAGGGAATCAAAAGGGTTAAATTTAACTAACCAATAGGATAGCATTAATTAGTTAATTTGGTTAGGCAGGGGATGTTAAAGAACCCACTCACGAGATTACTGTGATGTGGTCTGGCCTGTTTACTGGGAATTGGGGGGAAGGGAGCGTCTTCAAATAAGTTTCCTTCGATTGTTTGTAAACTGCTGATGCATTCCGGCCAAAGTTCCCCGAAAAGCTTAGTGATGCGCATTTGATCATATCCACATGTTAATTTGTGCGATATAAATAATAAATTATTATAAATATTAAATTATTGTTGTTATTATTATTAGTATTATTATTATTATTACTATTATAGCAACTGACTCTTAGATTGAGAATCTAACCTTGTTTTCATTACGTTAATTACTAAAAACCTGTAATCTATTGATTGCAACTAGGAAGGGTTTCAAAAGTGTTCCTCTGAAATTTACTTTGGCTTCTGTTCTCTTTTTTCAAGTTTACTTTCTTGATATGTCGATGTTTTTGTACGTATCGCTCTCTTTCTTAAACTTCCTTGTTGTTTTACACGAAACATCTATGAAATTAATGCGAAATGGATATTTATTTACTAATTGGTCATAATACTAAAGTAGGAACACCCTACCTGATAGCTGATATGCGCCTTACGAAGTCATTTGTGTGGGTAAATTTTTTTTAAAACGACTCCCTTTCAATTCAAACAGGTGAAACTTTCTGAGTTATCTTTTAAAATATGGGTAAAAATGGTTCGGTAATGTGGTAAAGTTTAAATTCTAGGAATGGTCATAAGTGGGTTATTATCGGTAAATATAAAATAGATCAGCTGTATTTGCCAGCAGCAAAGGGGAAAGATTGTACAAAACTCAATAAAAACTTAACACGTGTCAAATTCAATAACACTTTATGGGACAAAGCCTCTTTTTGGTTAATCATATCTTGAACTGTTCCCTTTTGTAATTGAAGGGGTTGTAATTGTAATTGTAATTGATCATTCTCCAGTGGTACCAAAAACTTATGAATAATCAGTTCAAGGCGAAGATAAAACGGATGTTGATCTGTGATAATCCCACAATGCCACGGATTCATGCCGCTGAAAACCCCAGATGATTCAACTTAACAACCAACCAACAACATCGAAAATCATATAATCAATCCACTAAAATGTTTCTTTGAAGGAAAATGGCGTCATGCCAAAAAGGATAAAAGTCAGAGCTCCACTGATCCATATTTAGCACAGCATTCGATCTGGCAATTCTTGGTTTTGTAGGTTACTTTCCCTCTTGTTCCCTAGAATCCCAGTTTAATTTCAAAGCAGCACGAGATAATGTAATTTAGGTGTAACTTAATAAAGAAGACTAAGACTACCATGTCCTAAAAACATATTATACGCCATAGTGATTCGTTCTAAAGTGTCGTTTACTCTCATGCCGGAGGAATATCTCTTATCAAGGGGTCATATCCGAGGGCAAGATCTTTGACTTTTTGAGTACTGGACGGCTAATTATTTTCAACACCATTTTGTCAACACGACAAGGGAGTGATTTGAGAACGTGTGCTACACGTGTACCACCCGGTTTACAATCCGCTGACCTACATTCATGGCCATTCAATGACCAAATGAGTCATACACGAGTCTTGGGCGTGGGCATAATAACCCTTCTAACCAAACAGTATAATGTTGAGAAGGGTGAGAGGGTAGGTTAGGAGAAAGTATTGAGGGATGAAAAAATCAACAAATATAAACTGTGATGGTGAGATCGACAAATAAATGTCAAGATTCTCATATTTCCAGTGATATATATTTCCATGTTCTTCCCAAATAAACTTTGCTCTCGTTTAATGTGGCTTCACAAAGAAAGACAAACTAACAAACAAAAAGCCAACACTGACAACCAGAAATAAATTTATTGACATTCCTAAACTGAATGTGGAATTCAGGGGAACTGATTGCTTTTTTCTCTAACTCATACAAACAACTTTTTTTTAACCATTAATGCATTCGCTGACAAAGAAAGGTTTTAAGAATTTTTACTTGTTACTATGCACAAATGTTCTCAACTACATGAAAATTACAGTGTTCTCCTCCACTGATTACAAAGAATGAAAATTTAAGAAATAAATAAAGTTTTGCGTAAACTTGAACGCGCCATCACCTTGGCACAAATAACCGCTCTTGCGCCTTGAGTTGTGGGAGAAGGAACCAGGGGCCCGTTTCTCGAAAGACCCAGTAACTAACGGGCTCGATGGCATATTTTAAAATCGGAAATTAAAGAATAGAGAAACAACTTCTCTGACATCCTCACCAGTCCATTTCGCTTCTTTAGCTGCTAGTTTTATTGTATAATACTCAAACCATTTGAAACCCCTGCCTCGAATGAAAATAGAACAGCCTTACGGGCTCGTAAAGAAACTCGTAAGTTTACCGGGACCTTCGAGAAATGCCGGTGACCCAGCATCGAAATAATTCATTCTGACAACTGTAAAGAGGATTGAATTTCGTTTTTAATATTTCATTCTTATCTATATCATGTTTTTATTTGTTAACTCCTCGCCTTCCCCCTGTATACATCCCGGCCACATCTACAAGTTGGTTTTAACCCTAAGCCAGTTTTTCATTTTGCAGGATACCGCTAGAGGTGAAGCTGAATACTTTTCAATTAACTGGTAACCCAGGAACCTACTCACAAATGGCGGACTCCGATGATAGCCACCAAAGGACACTATACATCGGTTAAATAGTCTCTCCGTAGATAATCTGCAAATGAAGCTAATCGCAACAAAAAGACAATCTCCCTAATGCAGGTGAAAACTCAGTCAGCCCAAGAGAGTGGAAAGAAACAAAAGATACTGGATCACGTTGGTTCTATAGTAAATGAAAATCTGTTTTGATTTTGAGAAAAACAAATTGATTCCAAACTGATGGTAAAGCTTCACACTCAATTGAAAAAAATTTTTCCACAAATAACTTATCATTAAAACCATACAACTTTCCGAGCCTCATGACACGAAAGGGAGAATGCACCCCCATCCCCTTTTGTGAGAATTTTCTTTTTGCATAGATTGAAGTCCCGCTCTCTCCCTCCCCCTCCCCTTCCCCCTCCCCTCCCCCCACCTCTTCTTCGATTCTCCGGATCTCTCCCTGCTTAGGTGTTATTGAAAGCTTTGAAGCATTGAATCAGTTTTATCCTTTCCTCCATTTGAGTCTCCAGGAAATTTAAGGATGAAACACTTATTGAAATCATGTGGTAATTTTAATGAAATAGCTACACCATATGTAATGAGTGCTAGTGTTTGGCTTTGGTTTGTCATCCCTAGAGTTTAAAGAAACCGCAATGCGCTTAGGTTTACTTGGTTCTTGTAATGATCTCCCAAACTGCACCGTCACCTAAAAAGCTTTGTGTATAGCTACAAAATTATTAATGCATCTTACAGTCTAAACCTCGCTAAATAGTTGGAAGTTAAAACAAAACAAAAAAAGCAGTTGAAAGTTTAATTATTATTGACATTACCACATATTTTTGTCCACTGACCTTCAAACATGAACAACAAACACCCAAACCTTGCAGCCTCTTTGGAGGAGATTGATTCCTAGTTAAGTTATACGACATTAAAAACTATTCTACTCTTGAAAATTTTGTTTGTAAATTTCAACTCTGAACTTCAAACCACAGAATGATGACTTTAGTTCTACAGGTTGCTTTGCGTAGCCTACACCTTAGAAACCGAAAAAAAACTGAATAATGACCCAAAGATTTATCAACTCTTCAAGGTAAAGTTACAAAAAACAGCCTCAAAACATGATAATCACTAACCGTTAAGGAAAGTACTGCCTTGTACACTTCACTGGATAAATGTGATAATCACTCTACCATGTCCATCGCTATTATAACAACATTCATTTTGCTGATTTGTTCCATTGTTAAAAGATCCCCCCCCTCCCCCACAGGAAAAATTTTCATCAGCTGCTCCGCCATTTCCCCCAGAGTAACCTCCACCGCCGCCAGCTCCCTTGTTGCCTCCGCGTAAACCACCGCCACCTCCGAACCCACCCAGGGCATGTCCTCCTACTCCTCCTTGAAGATATCCTTTACCTCCTTGACCACTACCGCTCCAAGAATTATCTTGTCCCTTACTATAGAAGCCACCACCACCTCCACCTACAAAACCAAAAGATGATAAGTAGCTCTCTTATAAAAAGCAACATTTTCATTATAAACTAAAAAATAATTACACAAAATCATTGAATATTGTACCCATGCAAAAGCTTATGAGGAATAGTCAGTGTTAAAATTTTGCATTGCACAATTTTTTAAAACTAAACTAGTGGGCAACACTCTGAGAACAGTAGTTGTAAAACTTCTTTATTCTCCGACGCGTTTCGTCTAACTGTCGTAGACTTCCTCAGGGAGTTTTACAAGTTAACACTAAACGCATGTTTTTATAAGCCATAGTTAGCAACTATTACGTGGGCCAATGACCATAAAGGCTTGGCCGGACTTACGAACAGGAATAGGCGAAGTTGTCAAAAATTGGAAATTTTTTTAGGCGACGTGAGAAAAAATATTTTGGGAGCCACAGTTTTAGCTAGTTGAGTGCTACGAGCTTAATTTTAAAAAGTTGTTCTATTTCATCCAAAATCGCTAACAGCTAATATGAAGGTCTCGCCAGTTGTTCTATTATTATCTCATACACGAGAAATTGAAATAACACGATGATAGTGCATATTGGCGGATCGGTGGTGAGCAGTAAATAAGTTGAGTAGGATTTTTAGAGACTGAACGAACGAAACTCAGTTGAACTTTAAATATTTATAGAGGTGCCACTACAGATGTTGTTAACTAGAAAAGAAAAAACAATCAAAATTTAGGATTAATAATTCCAATAGAGATCTGATTAATTTTATTGTCGTCTTACTGTCCCAATGAATTGAACATACTAATGGATTTTTCTTCTTTCTCCGCTTACCTGATCTTTTACTAGTGGTAATTCCTCCACTTCCACTGCTTCCTCCTGTCCCCAGTGGCAAGTTGTATCCTGCATTCCCTGTTGTATTAATGGACGCATCACATCCTGGATGTTGTTCTGACATGTTTCTAACCCCCCCTCCTCCTCCAGCAATGATCAAAGATGTCTTGTTTCCTCTCACCACAAATGTACCTCCACCACCTCCGGCAGTTTTTGGGTTCTTCTTCCCTCTTCTCCCTTTTTGACCAACAAGTACACAAATAATCTCATCTTTGGTCAAATTAAAGTTTCCACTCATCCTTGCCCCTCTTCCTCCGTTGTTGATGTCACTTTCCTCACCGTACCCCCCTGAGGCTCCTATTGCTTCCATTCTGTATTCGCCAGTGCGTGGCACAGTCCAGAGTTGAGTACCGTTGGACACCGTAACTTGTCCGCTATGATCCTGATCTGTGTAGTGACTACCGATTGAGTCTGGACCCTGAGATCCACTCTGACCCAGGTTTGTAAACACAGCTGTAAATTCTATATAATAGACGTGAAATAAAATGAAAGTTACGACGTTAGTTAGAAATTTTTCAAATTTTCTTCGTCACTTCAGTGTTGCCATTACAATGGAAATGTTCTTATAGTAACGTAAATTATTGGATCACACTGGAACGGAAACGTCAGTCACTTGGAGTGTTCGAATTTTGTCGTACTGTGCTATTTTCTAAAGCCTGCTCACCATTGTATTTTTAAAAAGTAGAAACCTTTGATAGTCGGGTATTGACTGACTTCACTGCATTTGAGGATTACATTCGACAATAAGATATCTGAAACAAAATTGTGTTTTTGAACAGACGCATGTTACTTTCATAAACTGTAGAATTGAGCTGACACTGAATTTTTTTGTTGGGAGATCCAAAAATCCCAGGAGAGGACGAAGTTTCTATCCCATTCCCATAAGTTGAGTCGTTTTTCTCGTCAATTTATTCAAGATTGTTGTTCGGCGATCACAGGTGACGGTGAAAGGAAGAGAGTGAAGAATAAAGGAATTCCTTATGACCAAAGCTGATAAGTCAATTGAGTAATGCCCTGCAGAGCAATTTTCAAATGACTGGAATAAATTATCGGGGATTTCATTGGCGTTGCCTTACTTCGCCCTGTTATTGGTCCACAAAACTCGCGCCGTTGAGATGACACACAGCGAATAATATCCGAGCGCTTGTGTTTGAACTGGAAATGAAATATCATCTAGTATAAAGTGATCTTTTCAAGAGGTACCACTCGGGCGATATTGTCATGCAGGCCTTACCTTGTACACAGCCATACAGTTCAACCCCCATTGATATCCAGTTCTGCCACTCTATTGGTTTAAAACGAATGTAACGCGCAGTGATTGGTGGGTTAAGGTCGTGATAAACTACGGTATTCTGATCTGTGTTTCCATGAAAAACCTTTCAATCAACAACATAAAACATAACAGCCTTTTAATTAAATCTTTAATAAAGGCTATATTATGAATATCAGTTATTACGATGTAAAAACAGACCTCTCACTTATTCATGCACCATTCTTCTAGGCGTTCTCCTCGGGGGCCTCGATGTTTTATATCATTTGCGGTGCATATTGCAAAGACTCTGCTAATGATGATCAAAAAAATTATTTTCCTGCTTATATTAAAAGGAAATCACGCGATACACGATAAATCAATTCTACCTTCGTAATGTTTTGTCCTGGGACTGTATAATTGTAGAACCTTCCTGTATTGTTGCCGTACTGCAGATTGTACTTCGTAACCCACTCCCTCTGGTGTCCATTACTACCTTGTGTTGCCACACGTATCACTTTTGTGTGCAGAACAACCAGATCAGCTTGGAGCCATTGATCCGTATCATTGCTTGCAGCTGCCCAAGATTCCGCTTTGTTAGGATGCACGAAGTAAAGTCTACCCTGGGCGGCAGAATGATTGGAATCTCTCTCTGAGGAGGCGCTTAACTGTCCATCAGAGATTTCACCGCTTTGCATACCGAGAAATCTTCCACATTCTGTTTTGGAAAGGTTTATAGACGATTTACAAAGCAGCTCTAGGATAACCCAATAATTAATTAAGTGTAGTTTATATTAAGCTAAAACTGTCTTTAACATAATTCCAGAAACTTTCAACGAAATGAAAAACCTTAAAGAACTCCTATGATCAGATCAACTGTGGCGCGGAGTCCTTTACTGTCTCAAGCTTATTAGAGCAAAACTGCATATAGTTTCGTTCGAGGAATATTTAGAAGCAATTTCTGGGACGCACCCGACAGTCATCGTCTTTGTTAACCACTTACGTTTTTTATGTTTTTAGTACGGCTGATTCAACTTTTAACTTTCAATTTTCTTCACCTAGTTTTTCTTGACAACGGGATCTTTTATTCGACACAATACAAAACAGAATCGATTGCTCAGTTTACGCAATTAACCGGCTTGATACAATGCGTATCAGCATTGGAAGACAGCCGTCTTCCTTACCTTTTACACATCCATACAGTTCCACTCTCATTGATATCTTATGGTTCCACTTCAATAGTAGGAAACGTATGTACCTTGCCGTGATTGGTGGGTTTAGGTCGTGATAAACAACACTGTTCTTGTCTGTATTCCCATTAAACTCCTACATCAAGATAAATATGAAATGAATGCTGCTCGTTTTGTTTTAAAATGTACGTTACGTGCTTGCGTTGTATACATAAGAACTTGTTAACTACTATCTATAAAATAACATACTGCAATGATTTCACGAGTAAACCGATTCGATTTGACTCGGGAAATTCATCCCATACCACGCTACGGTAAAATTAAGACGAACTTTTTCTACAAATATCAATCTGAGATTAATCAAAAACTGGATAGACGAGAGTTATACCTGGGCAAAGAAAATGGTAAAAAGTATGAAACTTTACGAACGTTTCATACATCGTAACAAATCGAGCAAAGAAGCTCTGACTGCAAGGTGCTTATCCTAACAAAAAGTACTGCTTGTCCTAACAAACTACTCAAAGAACACATTGGAAAGTTTAAGTTGTTAAGTTATAATTTTGACTTTGCGGCGTACAATAAGCAGCCGTCACGTTTAAAAATATTCTACCGCCTCGGATCTGTTTTACCTTAACTGAGGTTTGTCCTTGTTCCCTGTAGTACTGAAATCTCACTCCATAGTTGCTGTATTGTAGCTTGTACTTCTCCACCCAGTAACTTTTCCGATGGGATCCTTGTGTTGCTACTCGTGTTACTTTAGTGTGTTGAGCTCTGAGATCGAGCTGGAGCCACAGAGTTGAATCAGTCCAATCAGCTATCCAAGTCTTCTCAGTGTCATGTAATCTTGTGTTTTTTACGATCCTCCTTATACAGGATGAGACACTTATCTGCTCTTGTTTGATTGCACCACTTTCCATACCAAGTGTTTCTTGACAACCCAAATCTATTTCAAAACAAAAGGAAACTTTAAACTACCGAGTTAAAATATCAAAGTGTTGCAACTACTTATTATGCTGCTCCTGCTCAAACCCCTGAGGGTATGCAGTCTGAACCTAGACAAACGCCCTTGCCATGGTCCAATAAGCACTTTAGAACAGAGCAATCCAAGAACAAACATCTACGAGCAGTGCGGCAGTGGCTGGAAGCGGGGAGGCGACCACCGAAGCAGGAGATGGAAGGGGCTAACCGGCATATGTGGTCTCTGTGGAGTCAATACAATCGACTGCTGTTAAAGGATGAATTGTTGTACCGGCGATGGTTCGACGAGAAGACCGGACGCGAAAACCTACAGTTATGTGTCCCACAGCATTCGAAGGGAGATTTGCTGCAGGAGCTACATGACCAGTGTGGACACTTGTCAGTACGTAAGACTACAGACAATGTGTGGAAACAGTTTTACTGGTTTGGCCATACTGTGGATATCGAACTGTACTGTCAAACATGTCGCACGTGTGGTTCCAGAAATGATCCAATTCCTCGACCGAGGGCACTTATGCAATCCATTAGGACTGGTTATCCACTCGAGAGGATTCAGATTGACATTCTTGGACCACTTCCTGAGACCAACAGGGGAAAAAAGTTCGTTGCTGTTGTGGTCCACATGTACAACAAGTGGCCCGAGGCGTATGCCCTACCTGATCAAGAGGCCGAAACCGTAGCGCACGCTGTTATGGACAACTTTATATGCCGCTTCGGTTGCCCTGGTGGAGTGCTTAGTGACCAGGGCCATAATTTTGAGTCGCGGACATTCCGTGGGTTATGCAGCTTGATTGGATCCATCAAACAGAGGACAACTCCTTAACAACCTCAGTGTGATGGGGTGCGGAACGGCTTATCCGTAGGGTTACTAATATCATTACCAAGATTGCAGAGGAACAAAAGCAATGGGATCAACATCTTCCTAAGGTCCTACTGGCGTTGCGAGCATCGACCCATGAAACGACGGGGTTCTCTCCCGGTATGCTGATGTTCGGCAGGGAGCTGAGGTTGCCCATTGATGCAATGCGAGGGGAACCCCCGTCAGAACAATCCTCTAATTACCCGTCATTTGTGAAGAAACAGCGTGAAATCCTCAAGGAAGTACAGGAACGAGTGGAGAAGAATGTAGCAGCCATTCTCCGTCACCAGAAAGATGTCTATGACGCACGCTGCAAGCGGAGATCAAGACCTTACAAAAAGGGTGATCTGGTCTGGCTAGAGGAGAAGGCTGTTCCCAGGTGGCTTCACCGGAAGTTCCCTCGTCCCTGGTCCGGGCCATAGAGGGTAGTCAAAGTCGTTTCGGACGTCACCTACAGAATACAGTGTGAGGAAGTGGCTCCCTTACGGAAGAGACGGAAGACCAGACTAATTGCGCACTTTAACCGTGTTAAGGCGTACCAAGCAGGGCCCGTTGAACTTCAGCCGACAATGCGCGACACCAAGGAGGTCGGCGACCTATCAATGGATCTGAATGTTGGAGAGCATGCTGTGGTGGGGTCACAGAGGGCCCACAACGTTGAACCTACCCAGACCCTTAGAAGTTCAGATAGGAACCGTCGTGCTCCTGTCTGGATGAGAGACCTTCTCTCATCCAGACAGGATCCTTTCTCTCTCAGAGAAGGACCTTAATACCACCCTTCTTCCGCTAGGGGAAGGGGTGTGTTACGTTGTTAGGAAACGAGGCTAGTCTCGCCCCAGGACTTGGGGGAAGAAGAACGGGAAAATCGGGTCGGCCATCTTGTTGTGTTGCTATAGTGTCGCCGCCGCTAATTGTATTAAAGGAGGTTTATTAAACGTTACAGTTATCTCACCATGTATGTAGCTAACGAAGCGCAATTGTTGGAGTTGTTTGCATTTATCCTTAAAATGTTCCGCTCCATTCTTGTACATAAAAAAAGATTCAATTGTTGAATGCTGGTGATTATTTGTTCTCCTATTTCCGTTTATAATACGGCCGCAACGGAATGCGTCCCAAATGGAAGAAAAGCCTTTCCTCTTCCTAGTTCACAGTGCACAAAAATAGCTATTGGTACTAACCTAAATTCACACACTTGTATTTGACTTCCATGCATTTAAATACGTTCCGGCACGGACCATGACCAAAAACTGAATTATCTGCATGCAGCTCGCAACTAGCTTCTTCGTTGCACATTATCCGTACGATGGCAAGAGAGTTCTCAGCTTTGCAGTCTGTATTTTGAACTGTGGTTTGGTCACAATTGTCTGAGTCTAATCCACCATAATTTGCATCCACCACGTCGAATGCTTTTTCCTTCTCACAGCTTATGGAGCTAAGGAACTGCAGTGACCATGCACTTTTTTGTATAAATCTTAAGAGACACATACTGACATGCAATGGATAATCTAGTATAGTTTTTATTATTCACTATTTTATCAATTTTGACTTATTGTAAGTATTATGTATATAGTTAGTTTTTATATTAGTGGCGAAGAGCCACTATGTGGAAGTATGCTAATAAAGGTCATTATTATTATTATTATTATTATTATTATCATTATTATGGTACTTCTTCCTCCCTCGCAAATATAAACAGACGGTACTTTCTCTGAGTCAAAGAGAAAAGCGAAAAAAAAAGGAAAAACATGGAGTGCATCATTAATAAGCCAAAAAAACTTTTTTTTTCAATAATGTTCACTTCTAGAGCACACTGCAATTTTCCTTTTCTCGTGCCGGCATCTGCTCCACCAATAAGTTGCCACACTGCCAATATTGCGCTTCTTTTTTGATGCAGCCAAGTTAACATCAAATTATTTGACAGTTAACCTTTTTTTATTGTGAAAACATTGTAGCGCTACAAATATTTCGTGAAATTTTACCAATCTAGCGTTTGGTACCTTGGCTTCTGACTGACCTGTGCAGTTAGTTCCATTTCCTTTGAATCCATCTTTACACGTGCAATTGTAAGATCCCAGGGTGTTGTTACACTCAGCATTCACATCACAATCGTACGTTCTGTCAGCACACTCATCTATGTCTAGAACAAGAGAAGCAAGAGCATACAAATTCAGTTGTGTTATTTCTGCTTCTAATGGAGAGAAAATGAGATGACATGTTACCTGTGCAGTTAGTTCCATTTCCTTGAAATCCATCTTTACACGTGCAGTTGTCAGATCCCAGAGTATTGTTACACACAGTATTTATATCACATCCGTTTGTTCCATCCAAACACTCATGTGTGTCTGAGACAACAAAATGACTATCATTGGTATACCAAGGTTTTTTTTTAATTGTGCTGGCTGAAGTGTTTTGGCTTTCATGCTTAGAAAACTTACCAGTACAGTTTATATTATTTCGATAGTATCCTTCCTTACATCTGCACCTGTACGATCCGATTATGTTATTGCATGTCGAATTACCTCCACAGCCATGTTTACCAGTCAAACACTCGTCTATATCTGGAAGAAGAAAGTGATGAACATCATAGATAGTTGGCTCCTTTTAGAAGATTTAAAAAGCTTTTCATTACGTTATATCTTTTCTTGATAATGGGGTCATGTCTGAATTTTGGCGTAAAAATTCGTACTCAGTTTCATTGAAATTTACTTCAATAAAAAGAAACTGAGAAACTACAAGTGGCCTAGATGTTGACAGGAGACACAAGGAAAAAATGTATCGAGAGCATGTGGGAAAAAAGGTCATGAACCCGCATCCAGTCGCCCTTTTCTTAATCAGTTCGCTTATGCTATCCGTGATCATTTTCACCGTAAACCTTAAAAGACAAAAGCTCTCAGCTATGATATTCTGTGACTATTAAAACTGTTGAGGTTCTAGCGATTGTTTGACACTCATCCCTTTCAAATAAGTCTGCCCAATCACCGAAACGAATTTCAACTTGGGGGAGGAGAGTGTGGAACTCGTCACTTATATTCAATGTTTCTGCCCTAATAAAAGTATGAGATTCCTTACCCTCATCACAATCATGGCCTTCAAATCCAGATCCATCAACACACAAACACTGATAATCTCTGTCTGTAAACCCAGCTTGGCATGTTGCGTTATTCTTGCAGGGATTTTCCGCGCAAGCATTCTTAAGGAGAAAAGGAAGAGAGAAACTTAAAATGGTATTTCGGCAGACATGACAGGTTCCTCGCGTCTGTTCATTTATTTCCGTCGCAAGCAGGGAATTTCAAAGGAAAGGAGAGGTGGGTGAATCCTTTGGTCTCGTATCAAAGCTTTCCCGTGGTACAGAATTAGAATTGCCTAAAGGTTATTACCTTGTCGTTATGTAACTTAATGTACTACTACGTGGAGTGGAGTAATATATAAATACAAATACAAATACAAATAAATACAAAGCTTTCCTGGACAAGGACGAGAGTATTACTTCTAGCTCTTAGAATTAATTCTCACCTCAGCTCCGCGGTAAACATAACTTTTGTTTTTCACTAGGTCTCGATCGTGTTCAATTGTTGCATTATTCAGTTCACACTTGTGTTTTTCAGACGCTTGAAATTGTTTTATCTTATGAAAGTTATAACTGACGCAGTTAGGTTCCAGGTAGCATTGTAGCATGCAGATATCCTCGTCAACCACGTCAACAGTTCGAACCGTGTGATTCTCCAGTCGGTAGTCAGGTTTAGGAAAACTGGTAAACTTCAAATTGCGGCAATTACCTAGAGAAAAATTGTGTTAAGTTAGAAAGCTGCAATGTGACAAGCACTTCTACTTAAATTGGGACTGTACAGCAGTGTTAGTGCAGAATGACTCTCGCTTTGGTTTGGCTTTTGTTTGGCTTTTGTTTGGCTTTTGGCCTTACGTTAAACACCAGTCGAGTTATTTTTATTTATATTACAATAATTTAATATTTAATACAATAATTTCATATTTATATTGCGCAAATTAACATGTGGTTATGATCAAATACGCATCACAACACTTTTCGGTGGACTTTGGCCGCACTGCATCAGCAGTTTACAAACAACCGAAGGAAACTTATTTGAAGATGAATAAAGGCTGATAGTTTCGCTCCGACGAAGGGATAACGCTCGAAACGTCAGCTTTTGTAATTATTACGGTGGCCAATTTACCATTTCAACTTTGTTGATATATCCAAATTATTTGAAGATGTTCCCTCCCCCCCAATTCCCAGTAAACAAGCCAAACCACATCAAAGGAATTTCGTGAGTGGGTTCTTTAACGTCCCCTTCCTAATCAAATTAACTAATTAATAGATGCAGGAGACGGGATCTACGGTTTATTCGTCGTTATCCGAGAAGACCAGAATGTCCATCCATTTCTTGATATTATAGAAAGGTAGCGCATTTTAAGACCTGGAGTGTTGGTGCGGCCGGGGCTCGAACCATCGACCTCGACCTCCCGCACAACAGTCCAGCGCTCTAACCAATTGAGCTAATCGGGAGGTGGTTTCTGAATGATCATAGCAAATTTTAACTTTTTTTTGATGCGATCAGCCATTGTGATCGATCAACTTATCTACGCCGAAGTCTATAAACTACTCGTGTTGGTATGTAGAGTGCATAACTTAATTATTTAATTACGTCAGACATGCTTGTTGGAGCTCCGACATTTTACGCGAATTTTATCATCTATGGTTGCTCACGGCCTTTTATTCAGGCATTAGTATCTTGCTATTGTGCCTAATGGTAACTGAGGCACAAAATTGATTGGAGAAAACAAGATTCTACGTTGTTTCAAGTGGTTTTTCGCCAAAGACCAGTCCGATCAGTGTGGAAGCCGAAGCCACACAACCGTCTGCTTTTGCATTTTTTAAAATGCCTTCTCGGTCGCGGGCTATTGTCTCGCATTCGGATAAATCGTCCATCGTGGAATATCCGCATGCATGCCTCACGCTAAGCTGTCTTGGAAGTCAAATCAAATTCCCTCGCGAGCAGTTGTCGTTCTTGTTGTCGATCGACTGTCGTCATAGTTCGTCGCGCTACATTGATAACACAAAGACAAAGTACGGAAAGTCCAGGATTCCGGATTACTCTAATAGTACGGCGACTTGCCAGCTGTTAATGGCCTGTGGCGACTTCCATCCACAACCTACATTGCGCAGTGGGATGGTCTTCTCCTTCTTACAGGCGACGTGAATTTCGACCTATTGGGCATACAGGACGCCCCAACGCGGCGATATATTTCCCTACTTGACACCCTTAATGTCAAGCAAATCATTGACAAACCTATAAGATCAACAAGAACATCACGAACCTTACTGGATCACATTATTATCAATGATCCATCCAAAATAACATCTCATCGTGTGATATCATGCAGTATTGTGAGTGACCACTATGGCCCCTTCGCGTGTGTAAACATCAGCGTAGCTCGTTATCAGCCAAGATATAAGTACATCAGAAACCTGAAGAACTTAAATGAGACAGCTTTTTCAGAGGATTTCTCCGCACTACAATTTTCGGTAATAACATCAACTGATGACCCTGACGATCAATTAGAGACTCTCAACACCTTGTTTAACGACTGCCTTGAAAGGCACGCACCCCTCAGAAGGTGCCGTGTGACACGTCCTCCCACCCCGTGGATGAATAACGAAACAATACTTAACCTCCAGTCACAAAGAGACAAACTGAGGCGAGAAGCGCATCAGTCAAATTCAGAATCTTCTTGGTCTGCTTTCTGGGAAGTGCGAAATAAAATAAAGAGCGCTATACGCAAAGCTCATAAAGCTTTCATGGAAAAGGCTCTGCTGTCCAACAAGTCTAAGGAAGTCTGGCGCATGGTTCACTGCGTACTCCACCCCTGTCGACAGCCTTTAAGGTTCGACCCCGACAAGCTTAATCTTCATTTTGCTACGACCGCAAGGAGAACGCTTGATGTTGAATCGACCAACCAAGATGAACTCTTCCAGTTCATCCGCGGTCTTACGGATAAAGAGGGCGCCTTCCACTTGGAAAGTGTTACACAAAAAGAAGTCCTGCGAACCCTTAAACAACTGCGCAGTGACTGTTCGACTGGACCCGACCAATTGCCTGCCCTGTTTGTAAAGCTGGCTGCTGGATGCTTGGCCGGCCCACTCACAACTATCATCAATAACTGTATTTCAAGGTTGTACTTCCCGCATGCCTGGAAACTCGCTCGTATCAGCCCCATTCCAAAAGTTGACACACCTGTCTCGGAAGATCACTTGCGTCCAGTGTCGATTCTTCCCGTACTTTCTAAGGTATTTGAGAAGCTTGTTGCTTCCCAAATGACTGATTTCTGCACTAGAGAATCTCTCCTTAGAGACACCATCTCGAGCTTTCGTAAGGGGCATTCGACCTCTATGGTACTCCTAGGTCTAAGGGACGACCTATTGAGTGCCATGAAAAGGAGAGAGGTAACTCTTATGGTACTAGCAGACTTTTCGAAAGCATTTGATACCGTTTGTTTTAAAACGGCGATAACCAAGTTGCATCACCTCGGTTAATCAAAGTATGTCCTCGAATGGCTGGCCAATTACCTATGCGGCAGGAGACATTACGTTCAAATTGATGATCGCAAATCGTCACCCGTGCTCTCCAAATTTGGAATCCCCCAAGGCTCAATCCTTGGACCGATGTTGTTCAATCTCTACGTCGCGGATCTTCAAGATATTCTTCCGCCTACAATCAAAAGTTTCCAATATGGCGACGATACAACATTATACTCTAGCTGTTCTACACCGCAGATCACATCTCAAGCGGAAAGCATGAACGCAACCCTGGCAGGCCTCGGCGCCTGGTTAAATGATTCAAATCTGGCCCTGAATTCTAAGAAAACCAAGGCCATTCTTATCTCAACTCCACAGATGGCTCATGTACATTCTCTCGGAAATCTGGAGTTGGGATTAGAAATCTCCGGTAAACCACTGGAACGTATTAATTTTACAAAACTCCTGGGAGTACACATTGCCTCAAATCTTAAGTGGGAATTTCAAATCAATTCTATTCTTAAATCTTGTTATGCGACTCTGAGAACCTTAAGAAAAATAAGGAACTTTACTAATTTTAAACCACGGAAATATTTGGTAGAAACATTAATTCTGTCTAAAATAAGCTACTGTGACATTGTTTTTTATCCAGTACCAAAGTTCCTCTCAGCTAGACTACAAAGGCTCCAGCGGTTCGCTATGGCTAGTTTCATCACTTGTAAATATGTAAATAGTATATCTACCATTTTGGATCTTGGCTGGCTACTTATCCTGGAGCTAAGGGACTACTCGCTACTAAAGACTATTTTAAAGCACTATATTCTGATAACTGGCCCTCCCATTTAAATTTGCAAGTCGTAAAACCCGTTAGGCATCTCCGTTCAAGTGTTGCTCCAAGGCTTTATGTTACATTTGTACAAGGCACCTTTCAGCATTCAGCAGCCATGATTTTTAACGAATTGCCAGCAAATATAAGGAATTGCACTGATTTTAAAGAATACCGCAGGCTCTGCAAAGCGTTCTTGAAGGCGCGCGCTTTGTCCTCCTTGTAAGGATATAGAAACCACCACCACCACCAACCAATATATTCTGCATATTTACTTTCATGTATAGTTTTTATTACAATTTAGTTAGTCATTATAATTTAGTTCTAATATTAAATATTAGTATCGTAGGCCTTCACAGATCCTGGTGATCCACAGTGTGGATCACCAGGAGGCAGGAGGCAAAACGCTGAAATGTATGCTCGAGCATGCACATTGTAACTGGACAGAAGACATGTTATTTGGCACGTTTATCGATTATCCTATGATTTCCAGAATATTCTTGTTTAGTCCTTTAGGAAAGTTCTAGTAGTTCCGGCATGAGTAAGTGACGTCTATTTATCGAATCTCGAATTGTTTACCGTAAATTCTGGAAAATTCTATGATGTAGCATTACTAAAAATAGTCGTGTTGTAAATCTGTAGAATCTTCTAGAAAGATTGTGGGGAACTATATAAGAAGGTGCAGTAGGTTGTTTCGTTTAGAGGAAAAAGAATAAGAAGAAGAGAAAAAGATAAAGGAAATAAAGGAGTTAGTGAAAACAATTAATTTCAAGGTTTATAACGAAACCAGTAACAGCGTAATTGAGTATACAGGAACAACAAATCCTGAAATGTCGCATTTTGGTCGAGTGAAGTGGAAATACGATAAAAAGAAACATGCGACTGCTTTTCAGAGTCCGATTTCGAAATAGCAATTGATAGCAAAACTTGAAAAACTATGCAGGAAAATAGAAAACCTTGTGCTGTAGTAGGAGTGTTCGAGAAGCTTCTTTTTCTTTAATTATTCTGGACATGCCATAGGGGTGAAGAGGGCATTTTCACATCATCCTCTTTAAAAGCGTGTTCTCGAAAATTTACGTTTTCGATGGACAGCTATATTATCCAGATTTGTGTTGATGGTAGGTTATACTGTAAGAATTAGTTTGCTTTTTCGGCCAAATTTACCCCACTAAGTGAAAGTGCGGACTCAAAGTTAGGTGTTGAATTCGATTTAGCCTGAGGCCGCTAAATTTTCCTGTCAGTCAAAACAGGATGTCTACATCAATTAATGATGAATCCTATTCAAAAATCCATCCTCTGTAGTGAACAGGTCAATGGTTTTCTATCACACAGAATCTTTTCCTGTATTCAAAAAATGCTATCTAACATCTTTATTTACATCAAAGTTAAATAACGTTTATATCGTTTTTTGAGAACAGTGAGGAAAATTTACTGACATCGCTGTTCATAAATTTCCGATCTTATTTCGCTATACTGATGCAGCCAAACATTCATTGTTTTATGAAATAACTCAGATATTTACTATCGCTAGGTTTTCAAAAACCGTCCACAGTTCACAGTGAAACCTTTATTTGACGAAAAAAAGACTGCGCTACCGAGTTAAAGTTGCTTTGATGGCACAGTCTGAAAACGGTCTGTCTTGAGATTCGTGTCAAATCGTACAAAGCAATGTCCTGTTTGCCATCGTTGTTCTCGCGCTTGAAGAAGTTTTAAACCTGACTGCATTGTTTTAAAAATAAAAAATCTTAAGGAACTCCATGAATCGACGGCCAACAATCTCCGTTTTGATAAAACAGGACTGCATAAGAGTTTGTTTAATATTTTTTTTTTCGTGAAACCAAATGTTGAGCTTGAAAAGTTCTTTTTAGGAAGTAACAACGAATGGATGTATTGAAGAAGGTAAGATTCGTCAAATAGCCGAGTTTTACCACAAATAAAATGTTAAGCCTAACGGCCGTTTAAAAGCTCGGCTGCTTTTTCTTTTCTCTTCAATTTTTCCATGTTATTTGTAAGACTATGTTACATGGCTTGGAAAGTTTCGCTTCTGTGTCAAGTTTTCATTTGATTCAGCCGAACCATTTTAGTTGAGTTCAATAAGTATTCCCATTTGTTTTAAAACTCGAAGATCTGCCAGTGGTCACTTATCCATCGTGAGGCATTGAAACGTCGAGAACTTTTATGGACAGCATTGCAGAGACGTGTTTAATTATTCTGAGTTAAACTTTCCCTTTTGGCTGATCCAAAAACCATATTCCCTTAAAATTTTATTCTGAACTTCTTATGAAATGCGTAGGTTGTATATATTGTGCTTGTCCAGGACCAAAACTATTTACTTGAAATAACTTTAATGTCTTTAATACTTCTTGAAGAAGCCTGTGTGAATATTTGAAGACTTAGTTATGCTAATAAGGATAATAAAAATGTAACATAATGACTTAGTAAACTTTTAAAAAGTACTCAGACATGAGTTAGGACCCAACTGTAGGAAAATCTTACCTTGTCCTTCTGGTATTAAGGAAGTCAAAACGGCGAGAACGAAGCCGTAGAATACAAAGAGCATGTTTCCTTGAAAATGCCCGCTGTACTTCCGGCGAACAATTACGGCGAGTTTTTCAACCTTATGCCGGAGAAATATCAGACAAATTGAGAGAGCTGAAGTTTAATATGCGTTCAAATACACAACCTTCTCTGTTTAATTATAAGGTTGTCAGTGGTTGCCACAATTGAATAAGTTTCTCTGGGATGTAGTTGGTTGGTGAAATTCGATTATACTTAATACATATTGATGGCCTTCAATTTGAATTTTAGGGAAAGTTGTCCTTTATGTGTTTTTCTGTTCTGGTTTAGTTATCTCTGTAGGGGTGCAATGTATGGCGATAAGTTACTTGAAAACATTTTAACAAATATTTCTACGCTCTCCTTATCTACCCAAACTTGACCGCAAAATAAAGACGACCAAACCATCAACTAAACATGTAGAACTTTCATACAAAATCCTGAAGTAACACAGAAATTCTTCAGACGGTAGAAACTTGTTTGAAAGCCTCATTGGCCTTTCGGTTCTATATAGTTCCTGGGATATCCCGTATATCCCTGACAGCATTATTTTTGAAAATAAAAACATCTCAAGGAACTCAACGAATCGACGATGAACAATCTCCGTTTTAATCAAACAGGATTGCATAAAATTTTTTTAACAAAAATTTCTTGAAAACCACCTGTTTAGCTTGAGAAGCCCCGGCTCTTTACGAAGTAACAGTGAATGGATTTATGTATATATGTATGTATGTATGTATGTATGTATGTATGTATGTATGTATGTATGTGAAGTGAAATTGTGTTCCAAGCTTAGTTTCTTTTCTCCAGAGGCAAAGTTTCAATCCACAAAGTCCTCAGATTTTACCAACAGCCAAGTATTAATACAAATAACACGTTTAAGCCCAAAGTTAAAAGCACTGGTGCTTTTCCTTTTCTCTATATTTTTTCTCTTCAGGTAGGGTTTGAAAATTAAAAATTTTTCACGAAACGTTAGTTCGTTTGTAGTGACGATGCAAAGGACCTCCAGTGATAATTTCGCTATCACGTGGCATCGAGAATTTTAAAACGTGCATGGACAGCGTTGTAGAGACGTGATTAATCATTCTACAGCATACTCTCTTTTGGCTACTCCAAAAATCATGTTCCCCATATTCTTCATCTTGTTGCTCGCAAATAATTTGTTGTAAAATAAATTCGGCAAATGTTGAACGTACTGTAAAATTTGAATAAAGGCTGATAGTTTCGAAAGAAACTGTTTGGGGTTGCGTCGGTGGGGGTAACGAAATAAATTGGATATATCAACAAAGTTGAAATGGTAAATTGGCCACCTTAAGTGGCCAATTTACCATTTCAACTTTGTAAAATTTGAAGGTTATTTCATACCATCCAAAGGAGAAAACTATTTGTCATGATTGGAGTAATTTGTTATACCTAGCAACACTGGAAGTTTGTGTGAATATTTCAAGGCTTTGTTATGTTAATAAGGATAATAATAATCTATAATAATAAATTTTTAAATAGTACTCAGACTTGAACCAGGACATAATTATAGGAAAATCTTACTTTATCCTTCTGCAGGTATCAGAGAAGCCAAAACGGCGAGAACGAAGCAGTAGAATGCAAAGGGCATGTTCCCAGTTAATGCCCGTTATAATTTTCTCGAGTCAGGCAATTTGAGCTAGCTGAACTTTAATCTGCGCTCAAATACACCTCATTCTTTCTTTATTTATAAGGTTGTCAAGGGTCATTGTTATGACTCTTGCCCCTTGGTATGTTGAGTTGGAGAACCCAATGCAGGCGTTCTTTGCCTTCAGCGCGCTAAAAGTTGTTTGTATTTTCGATCAAAGTGTGAGGAAATATGCTTAGAAATGTTAGATTGTAGTTGTACCTTTTTATTCAGCGGTCGTCACATGTACCTGTTCAGACACACAAGGTACTCGAGTACCATACCGTAAAAACGACATTTGGTAAATTCTCGCTTGTGCAACTTGAAGTTTGTTTGAATCTTTTCTTCTTTGGAAGCTTCGCTAACATGGTTTGTGTATAGAGATTACTCTGCGTTTACGATTTTTATTTACGAATTGAGCAATATAAGCCCTCAAGGATTTCATGGTAATTCAAACTCCCAAGTTTACAAGGCTAAAGAGCCAACCAAGGGGAAATATACATTAAATTTAATTTTACAGGTATTTGTATAGTTTCTCTTTACGTTTTCTGAAAGCTTAACCGTCAGTCGTCCTTTCGATCCTCGGTTAACCATTGGTGCTACAAGTACTTTCATATTTATCTATTATGCCAAAAAAAGTATTAAAATTAGCCTGACCAACATTTCTCTACAAGTGGTTAAATGAGTGCGAAAAAGATTTGAACATTCCCTCTTACTTTTTCTAACGCTTTTTTGTCAAAAATCTGCTATCCGGGTTTGCATGCCGACCTAGGCAGGAGTAAAAAAACATCGCCATGCTTTGAAAACTTTATCTACAGTCACAAAGACACGCGGGAGGTTGCAAGACTTGTCAAGGAGTTACAAACAAATCCCGATGTTTTGCTAGATTTGACTAAACTCACAAAGACACAGGAAGTTGCAAGTCCCGTGCAAGAGTCACATACAAATTCCGATGGTTTTCTAAATATGACTAAACTCACAAAGACTTCCGGAAGGTTGCAAGACTTGTAGAGGCACCATTACGCAAATAAAATGTTTTGATCATCATCTTGTCGTATGCTTTATCTTTCACCACACATAGCCGTAGCTTTTCAAATTCTACTCTTTTAGGAACTCACAAAAAGCTTCAGTACATTCAAATAACTTTAAAATTTTATTCTCAATCTATGCATATTTTTACAGCAATTATAATTTGCAGAATAAACTTAAATACTCAGAAGTGGCAGGGAGCTCGGTTCTAGCAACTTGAAATTTAAAATTTTGAAATGATTTTAAATTTAAGGAATAACAAATTAGCCCAAAACACGCTTCTTGCCCCCCAATTTGCCCTCTCACTTTTCGTGTTATCTTCAATCTCCCGTTTAGCTCCCTTAATTTTCCCTGGAACTTATTCGAAACTATTTTATGCTTTAGTTAGAAAACAGACGCTAACTGATCGTTTTGTCAATTGCCATCACCTTGTTTGTTGGATGATGTATGGATATCATTGGGAGGAATGACTTTGAAATTTCCCCCCCCCCCCCCCTTTGGTGGCTAAAAAGAATGTTCATTAGGAGTTCACTGCATTCAAAAAATAAATTATGACATGGCTGTTAAATGAGATTTAGTGCTAGATGAGTGTAAAACATCTCAATTGCACATTTCATTACCAGCAGTGTGAAGTGGTAAAATTGACTTTCTCACCTCCAGGATCTAAAATTTAACTCTCCTTATTGGTTATCATAGATTTCTTTGTGGGTTAGTCATGGGAATCTTTCATGATTAAATCCAAACAATATCCTTACTTGGGAGTTATCTTTGATAGTGTGTTCAAATGCAGACTATAATACCCTTGCAACAATGGATAGTAAGAGAGTTTGAAAACCCACATAATGGGAAAAAATCACGTTTGAAATAAGCTCTTCGTCAGAGATTTCAATTTTTTCTTCTACTCAAGAGAGGCCATAGTTCACCTCCACATCTCCCATGCATACTTTATTCTTATTTCATCAATTTTCCCTTCAGCCTTTCACATTTTTAAAAATAAACTTAGAAGCAAAATAACTTGGAAAGTGTTAAACTTGTATGCTACGCATGTAAAACATAATAAATAAACAAAATGGAAGATCTGTGCAACAACAAAACCTGAGAAATTGCAAAGCTCTAATTCAAATTGAGTAAAAGAAAAATAAATTACATCAGTCAGTTATTTTAGGCAGCTTTAATCAGAAAAGTTCTCTCCCCAAAGATTAGAAACAACTTTGGTTTCGCCAAGACGTTTATGAAGGAACAAGATGTACTTGACAATGGCAATATTTATATGTATGTCTTCATCTTTGGTCTTTGTTATTGTAATTGTTGCTGCTGCTGAAGGTGGTGGACACTTTCAAGGAAAGCATCCAAATCCACACCTGGCCAATCTAGAGAGAAACAAATTAATAATGAAAAGACAACATACTAATCATAACACTTCACAATTATTCGCCGAAGGCGAAGTGAATATTCACCAATAATCACGAGCCTGAGGTAAATAATTGTTTTAGTATAATTACTCAGGTGATTATAGAAATGAGCAAAGGAATGTTAAATTTTATTTGTCATTGTCACACGTCAGTGAACAACTGAGTGAGAGCCGCTCGCACGGACAACAGACTATTTCTCTTGTAAAAAGTCCCGTCTTTCATCCTGACCGAGACATAATTTTTGACAAATATTTACTCATCTTGTTGACCTCCATTGCCTCAAAGTCATTGGTAAATTCAGTTTGTTGTTGAAACCATTCTGTTAAGTAAATAAAGTGTTTCAAAAATTTAATGTAGTTGTTTTGATTCTATTCATGCATGTCGACATAAACAAAATTTTCCCAGGAATTTAAATGGTTTCTTTGTTACGTAGAGCACAATTTTCACACCTTACCTTTGAAGAGTGTCATTCCAAACTTTGTGGCGTGTTTGGTATTCCTCAGAATGGCATTTTCCTTTACTAAATTAATTTCCTCTTGAGACACATTGACAAAGACGCACGAGGCAGCCATTTTGAAAATTTGTCCTTCCGCTATAATCACCTTGCTCGAGGTGATTATAGCGGAATATGATGCTTTTTCGGCCAATAAGAGCATGATAATTTCTATAATCACTTGAGTAATTATACCTAAGACCTGTATCACTTGTTTATTTGTTTGATCTAATTTCAAGAACAAGGGGAACACTTGACAAGTCATGGAGAGTCTTTTTAGGAAGCCATAGAAAATGTTTAGTAATTTAGATATTGAGTAATTCGGCTTAACGTGGAACCAGTAAAAGAACAAGCTCCTTCAGGTAACTGATTTAAAAAATGTATGGATTTCTCCAGTTGTTGCTTGGGTCAATCTAAACATTATCAACCATACCTGGTTTATCTGGATTGCGATCAACGTATTGTGTAATTGTATCTAATGAAAAATTGCAACAAAATAAATTGTGATTAAGCTTATTGTCCACCTACTACAAAGCAATCACAAACATAAAAGATCTTTCTCTTGCTGAATATGTCTTAGCGGGAGCAAAATTTTCATTAAGATGCATGAACATAAGAAAAGGATTGAATATTTTCTTATGATTCTGATTATAAATGACACTGCTTACCTTTCAGAGGGATATTTAATCTGGCATACATAAACACAGTCATTAAGACATAGAAACTCTTTCTATTCTGGTTAATGGTTGCTCCAGTTCTAGTAATTTCTTGCTCTTGATATACTAAAATGGATTCTTTAAATTATTTATCTGAGCTTCATTTGTGTTTTCACTCGATAATAACCCTATTATGATTACATTATAATCATGAATGTACATGATCATTCTTACACCAGTGGGTGCCAAGCATGAGTAAAAGAGTATACCTTTTTGTACCTTAGTTTTGTTTGGTGCAGTTCATGTAAAAAAAAAAAGATAAAACACAAAAAAAGAACAAAAAATTTTTTCTGTTCAGTAACCTAAAGTACAAATCCTGCTCACCTTTTCTTGACTTTAACTCAGCTTCACACTTTCTCCATTCTGCAAGTGAAATATTCATAGCTGAAGTTAACTTTTAAAGAAGGTACATGTTGAGGTTATGATGTGATGTGCAGTCAGAGAAAGTGGTGCTGATGAAATCTTACAAAAGAGATTTTCAACAGAAAAACAAGCTAACAACAAAACCAGTATTGTAAAAACAAAGCCTTAACATTTTCAGTACAGCTACTGACAGCAGAATTAAGTCCTAATGTAATTCCAAAACCTTTCAGGAAATGTTCATATCTCTGAATTAATAAAAGATACTGATAATAACAATAATAATGAAAGAGTCATTACATTCCTTGTGATAAATCATTCATTACAGTACCTCTTTGTAAAAAATCTACATTCTTTTTAAATTCCAGATCTGCGGGACTTGCATTTGAATCTCTTTTAAGGGAGGCATAAGGACTGTTACCATTTACATGTGATGTACCGGGAGACCCTGATCTTAGAGGTCTGCAATATGAAGATACTCTTTCAGTGTTATTACTTTTAAAAGGTACGTTTTTCAGATCAGTTCAAATACATAAGGCCATGACCACAAACTGACGCTGCTGTCTTTCTTTTCTTTTATTCCCTTGCCCTGGTATATATCAGTATATGATTGTTTAAGCTTAACCATTCAATTCCTAAATAATTTATCAAGAAAAATGTTCTAGTAAAGTCCATTATTTAGTGCAAAAAACACCCAACTGAACTTTCATTTTGGTTCCGTACAAAATATTACAGCTTTGCGTAGTTTAGTTGAACAGTTGTTCTTCGAATTGCCAATAAATGAATGGTACGTATTAACAGACTCAAAAACTCTCTTCGGCGATTAAGACCTCTAAAAGTGTGTGGTTAAAGTTAACTTAACTTGACTCGACTCGAAATATAAACTGCATGATAGAAATGCAAATCACTTACTGTCTCCAATTCTGATCCAAGTGCCGCTCCTGGTGCCGCTCCTGCGTGGATCTGTGTCCTACATGAAGCAAAGTTAAGAATATGAATACCGTTTGTCAAATTGCCATAGCCATAAGATAAAGAAATCATTCAGCTAAAATAACGCCAAATTACCTTTTCTTTTTCCGTGTGACATACCAGGTGCCGCCATTTGTTTTCGCGTTCCCGATATCGCGGGCGCTTTCATAGTCACGCTATTCATCAAGACGAGGCTGAGTCATCGTTGTCATGTGAAGTCCAACTTTTATATGATCATGTGAGAAATTCTCAAAACAAAGCCCTTCGATGGAAAAGTTTGACCATCCTCACAACCTGTTTACCAGTTTAAGAGGAAGTATGAGAGATCCATAATTTTAATAGATCTGGAAAAAAATTCAACTCCCACTTCATTCATTTGATATCAAGCCCGTATGAGAGCTTTTATTGTTCAAATGACCGAGCGTTTTTATCCCTTCCCGTACCTCTGCAGCCCCGGCGATCCCTAAATTTCTCTGTAAGTAAGCGGCTGACTTTCGCCTCATACCAGGAACGATAGATGCAAAAATTCCCCTCAGAATGAGATGGTATCGAGCCGGTGTTGGAAATGCAATCAGGTCTAAATCGTATTCTTTTCTCATATTTAGGTCAGTGTCTAGATTGCAGTAAATGGTTTGAACCCGGGGGTAACATGTGAAGGTGTAGTCTGATCGTCCGGGTGAGTGTAGTCCTGAGAAGGACTGTTGTCGGTGGTAGTGACTGACGTTTCGACAACCTGTGCGGAAGTAATCATCAGACTATGATTGTTGTCAGTAGAATGATTGTAGAACATTCTACTGACAACAATCATTCACTTGACTCTGATGATGACTTCCGCACAGGTTGTCGAAACGTCAGACACTACCACCGACAACAGTCCTTCTCAGGACTACACTCACCCGGACGATCAGACTACACCTTCACAGTGTCTAGATTATTACCCATACCTTGCATGTACAATCATCTCTAAATTAAATAAGTAAAATTCCTGATATTTCTCTTCATAAAAAAGCCAGTCTCGCAGAAATTTTAAAGTTCTTGAGACTTAAGACTGAATTGAACGTAGGTTGTTCTAACGTGATCTGAACGATCTGAAATCAGGTAGGATAAGCCTGGCCTAAATGGTTCGGTATAAATGTAATCGAAAGTGTGTCGTAATTTAAAATGAATCAATATAAATTGATCGTAGAAATAAGGCTTCAAAAGTGCAGAGAATTCTGAAATATTTCGGAGAAAAACTTTTTTGGGTTTTGCTTCAATGTGGAATGCAATACGCGGCATCAGTTGGACTTGCGAAACAAGCCACCCTTGCCAACTTTGAAGGTTTTGGTGTACGTCTGTCTCAGTGGGTGATTCTCAGTGTATGTAACAAATAATTGTTAAAGAGGGTTCTTTGCATTGTAGTTTACCAAATTTCAACCGATATTTTGACTAGTTCCGCTAAATTAGTAAATGAATGCTGGGATAGGTTTAGGCACGTGACGTCATCGGAAGGGATCGCCATGTTGGATTTACTAAGCGTTTGAGACGATTGAGTCTAGATATCAAAAAAATTGATGAAGGGTTTTACAGATACACGAGGGACAACGCGTTAAAATGCCAAAAGAAGAGGAGAAGGAGTACCTTAAGATACTGGGAGTGGATAAATGTTCACCCGAAAGTAGGTTTTTCTGTGGTTATGTTTACCACTGTGCATCCTACAAGCGATTCACTATCTAGGAACTTCCGACTTGAAGTGGGCGATGGAATACACGCTTACTAACGAATTTAAGGCTAAAATATAGTTAGGTGTACTCCAAAGAAAATTTCTTTGAAGTTGTTATTTGTTGGTGCTTGTTATATTCGTCGGTTTACCCTGAATCGACCATTATTTTTCAGATGAATTCGAAATCAAGCGGGCATATAAGAAACTTGCACTCCAGTTTCACCCTGACAAGGTAAGGTTACGCTATATAGAATTTCATTTGTGCAGTCGTTGTTACTCTCTTTTTTTCAGCAAAAGTACGTCACTTTTCTTAAAAGTCTACCTTTATGTCTGTTATTTAGTATTTACATTCCAGCATTCTTTGAAACTTTCTCTTTGCCAAGTTGATAATTTAGTCTCACTCTGTTGACCTTGCTTTCACTTTTCAGAACCAGAGCGACTTCTCGGCAAGCAACTCAAAAAAGCAGTTCGATGAAATCAGCAAAGCTTTCGAATCTCTCACGTTAGGTAACAGCGATTTTAACTGTGCATTCAATTATTTGCAACTACAGATCATGGCAGTTTCATTAATTTGGTAGATCTGTTAATATGACTTTCTAATTTTGTATCTGGCCAGAATTGCGTGCCTTCCAATTATGTATGACTATTAAGTTTCAGACAGCGAAATCTTTGTTAGATTTTGCGTAATGTACCGTACTTTTTTTCTTTTACACAGAGTACAGAAACGATTCAAATCGACCAGACTACGATCAGGTAAAATTCATGTGATCCGTTTTATTCAAACTGAAGAGTTCTCCCTTGAGAGAATTCTTTATGATGTACGCTATTTTACACAAGATACAGTTATGTTGAACATGAAGGATTGGTATTTTTCTACAGATTTTCTTTGACTTCTTACGCGATATCTTTGACTGGAAAGAAGGTAAGTCGATTTGCAAAATACTTCCCTTGTCGCTGTACTCTTTAAGTGCAACGTTTGGTGTTACACATGTTTGGCTTTACCCTACTTAACACAATGTCATCCCTGCCACTAACAATCCAAGATTGACACGTAAACATTACACAAACCCCAACCGGAATCGGTTAACTCACGTATTGTTTAGCTGCAAACAAGCCATCCTATATTTAACAGATATTTTAATAAAAGTGTTGGTTTATATGAGAATTAATAATTTTTTCTTCGATGTTGTTGTAATGGATGGACTTCCTAGGAAATCTAGTTAAATCAATTAGCAGTCACGTTTTCATTAACTGTTCACTTAGACAGTATGAAGATCATGCAGCTTTTATTCTTGAGGTGGTCTCTGTAATATTTCAAGTTTTTCAAAAAAAATATTGACTCTTAGATTATTCTTCCATTTGTTTATGTAACAACTAGCTTTGTGCCTGTTTGTTTTTGTGCTCATAAGTGATTATGGGAGAGTGGTTATCATCAGTGATTGTTTGTATAATGTTAAAAATGTGTGAGAGTACTTTATATTCATAAATTAAGGTATGATTAAAACTTTTTTTTTTTTGTTCATCCCTAGATGCAGAAGGAGCTGGAACTAGTAACTTTCTTACATATTTCTGTAGTTCTAAGCAGCACCCATGTTCATCTGATGGAGATTTTGAGTCTAGGTGAGAATGAAGTATCATTGTTATTAGTCTTTTTAATAGCTAATTTTTTTTAATTTCTTTTATATGGATATTTCACCTCTCTTTAGGTATAACAGTGCCTTCCTTTTTACAGTGGATAACTGCTTTGTTCTTTTATTGTCTCTTACAGTGCTGTAATCGAAAAGTGATTTCGTCTTGCGCACTCCTCTTTTGTTTCCAAGTTACTTGTGAGAATTAACATTGCGTTAAAACAAATTTCTCGAGTTTATAGTCACATCTGTTGTGCTCTTTGGCTCCATGATGTTTTGTGGATATTGTACATACTGGTTGCCTTTGAGAATGTCAACTGAAATATTACATTCAAACTTCTATTTAACAATTATTCACAGAAGGCGAGGTGAATATCGTCGAATAATCCCTGAGACGAAGTCGAGGGGATTATTCTACGATATTCAACGAACCTGAGGCGAATAATTGTTTTAGTATAATTTCAGAGCTGAACAACAGAGAAATTTCCAAAATCATAAGATTTTAGCAACATTTATTAACATTTTATTTTAACATTTTATACAAACCGCATGGAGCGGTTTATAGTGTCATATAAGGAACCGCTCGACTAATCAGATTGCTGGAAATTCTTTGCTCAGCTCTGAAATTATACTAAATTGTGATACTTATACTTTTCTCATAAAACAGATACCCAGATACTGAAGAGGATGAGGACATTGATGGAGAGGGTGACTTGGATAGTATCATGGAGATCATCAAGGTAACATTTTGCTCATTATAGTTACTTCACGAGTGCTTGGTTTGTATGAGATTGATGACTAACCTATATCCTGGTTCACCTTAGGGCTAATACTCTTCCTTTTTTGTTTTTTTCATGTATTATTTTATTGATCTCCTAGCCTTTGTATTATTTCTCATACTTAACTTCATTATTATAACCCCTTTTAACCGTTATCTTTATCTTTTAACAGCTTATGGAAAATTGTATTTTTTCAGAAATATCTCATTCTAAAGATGAAATTTCAGTCTGATTTTGTTTACATGGTTCTTCATTGTTTTTAAATTCTAAGGGTATCTTTAACATTGTTTATATCAGAATCGCAAAAAGAAAGGCAAACCTGTTCCTGAAGAGTTCAAAGAAGAAAATGTAAGTGTTTGATAAAGCTAAAATGTTTGTTGTCTTTTATAGTCTTTCTGATATTGATTTGAAAAATTGTTATTTTTAGCTGATGGGTATGAAGAACAAATTAAATCAGCACAAAGAAGACATGAAGAGAGATGCAACTAAAAAGGTAATGAAGGGTTATAATTATGTTTGTTGCTTGAACCCTGACAGTTCTGTTTTGTGAAGAAAGTCATCAACATCAAATTATTATCTGGAAACATCATTAGGTCCTATTTGGCATGAAATGATAAAGAATATTGCGCGCCCCCCCCCCCCTCCCTGCTGAATGGGATGCTGGTCCATATCAAGGTTCCCCTTAACATTTCATCAGGCTTCCCTGACAATTCACAGGTATCCGTTAAAACTCCTGGGTTGAGAGGGGCAGTGGGAGAATAAAGTGTCTTGGCCGGCAACGTAACTAGTCCGGCCAGGTCTCAAAACCCTGACCTCTCAAGCCAGAGTTCAGTGTAGTGACCAAAAGGCCACTGAGTCTCCCCCAACATACATATCCTACTACACTGATCATCCCAGCCTGTGTATTTATTTTTCCAACAATTTTGACATCTCCAGAATTTGCTGGCTTATCTTTTCTGTACTGTCTTACTACATGAACTTGTAACTTAGAGATTTTCAAAATTGTAGTCCTCTCTGTTCATTAATATCTTGTCCTTTGCAATTTTCAGCAGTCAAGCAAGAAAGGGAAAATGCCTGTACCTGTGGCAAAGGTTGGTACCTAGTGTGAAAAAGAATGATCACTTCTGGTTATATACTGGCAGTGGTTGAAATCTTCTGACAGTAAAAAGTGTCGTGTTTATTAATAATGTTTATCAACCTCATTCTCAGCCAAAACCTAAGAGCAAGAAACAACTGCAAGCTGAGCAGCGACGGAGAGAAAAAGTTAGTAGTTCTTGTTGTATGTATTTTGTTGTAGGTAGTCCTTGCTGTATGTCTTTTCCAGGGTTCTTGTGAAGAGCTGGTAACTGGTTATTTTTAGTGGCTGTTCAAGTAAATGTTATGGCCTATTTCACTGAGACCTGGGACTGAAATATTTACTGAGGTTATCCAATGATTTTTAAAATTTTTTGGGAAAAGTATCTCTTTCTCCTTCCAATCAATGTTGTGAAGATATCTATCGCATGTTACTGGTTTGAAAATACACCATATGTTAAAGAAATCCTGCTTTTTTGACCAAATTCGTCCCTCACAGTCACCTCGTAAAATGACCTCCGCCATGTTTTCCATTCCATTCTTCTCACGACCAAGTGAAAAGGCCCAGCATTTATTTAGAAATGTCACAGTTTGCAACATGGTGTCCACACGTGGAAAACCTACCCCTAGACCCCGGTGGGGGCCTATGCGGCCCAGCATGGGGAAAGGTAACAAAGTTACCTGCTATTTCTTACTTTTTACCTCCTATGAAAACTTAAGCAAGAACCCTGCTTTTCTAGTCTTGACAATAATATACCCTTAATAAAGTCTTCAGACTTTTGAGTCAATGCAAAAGCTGTTCTCTGTAATTGTTCTGCTATGTAGGAAATGGAGAAGATTGCAGTGGAATTAGAGGAAAAGCGGAAAGAAGAAGAGGAAAAGGAAAAACAAAGGAAACAGGTGTGTAGGTTTGTTTCAGAGCATGTGTATTAGATAGGTGTCAATCAGCCAGAAAAATGAGCTCCAGACAATAGTCTAAATGCATCCTATACTTTCCATGAAAAACTCAAACTTCCTTTCCATTTTTAGCTGGAGGTTGAGAAACAAAAGCGCCTGGAAGAAGAGAGAATTAAAGCACAGAATGAGGAGAGGAAAAGGCGGGAAAAGTAAGATTACATTGTTTGTCTGTTTTAACCCTTTCACTACCAAGATCTCATTAGCAATTCTCTTTACACTCAGCTATACAATTCATATGATGTTGATTCAGAGAATTTGGTATTGGATCAACTTGTAATCCCATAATTGATATTTTCTGTATTCCCATCACTTGCCCCGGGAGAAATTCTGTCTCGGTCACTCATGAGAGTTAAAGGGGTTTTAAAACACTCTTTAATGTATCTTTCTTTTTCCTGTGACCAAGCTGTCTAGCTTTCCTAATTATCATGGCAATTGAAGAACATCTCCCTTTCATTTAAATTTGTTTTTAGGGAACAAAAAGAACGGGAAAGACAACAGAAGCTTGAGCAAGAGAAAGAGGAGAAAAGACGTCGTCAGCAGGAAGAGGAGAAAAAACGAAGAGAAGAGGAAGAAAAAAGGAAGAAAGCTGAAAAGAGAAGGCAGAGAAGGAAAAGGCAGCCAGAAAGGTTCATAATTTTCTCACTCAAATTAAAAGTCATTTCAAGTTGTCTTGAATCAGTTAAGTCAACAGCCTTAATCTACTTGTCTAAGAAGATTGTTATTCATCTTTTGCATGTGTTATTGGACATTTCAGTTTGATATCTATAGCATTTGATGTCTTGGTTGTGAATGTGCTTTAACCTACAGTTCAGAATGTAAGGTTAACGTGAATTTGTCAGATTTGTATCAGCTTATGCAAGGTGCAGCATCTGACGATGATGGTGTGGGCATCATTTTCCAAGACATTTTATAAATACTTGCAATTTGGTTCATCAAACCCAAAGTATATAAACTTACATAAGATTTAATATGGTACAGTACATCAACTCACTAGTTTTCTTTGTTATTTTGCAGGCTGCTCAACAAGCTGCAAAAGGTATGATTGTGAATTTTGGCAAAGCATTTAATTGGCCCGTCATACATGGTTTTCTTTCTTTATTTATAAATATCTTTTTTTATTTTCAACTCTTAGAAATGTTACTTTTATTTTTACAAGGCTCTAATTTATAACTGCATTATTTTCAGAAAAAGAAGACAAAGAGAAAGCGGCAAACAAAAACCAGGTAAACATTGAATTTATCAGTTTCATTTTTCTCCTTGCCTTCCATACAAAGTTGTGAATTAGATAATAGACAAATGTTTCCACAGAAATGCAGATTAAGGTATTAAAGTATAATTTTTCATGAGCATCTAAAGAATCTTGCTTTCATCCTTTACTTTATTGTGTGTTCATCTGTTGTTCAATAATGGATAAGAAGTCTAAAACTTTTCTTAGGAACTAAACTGAGTGTTCTGCATCGATAAAGCAACAATTTTTAAGAGAAAAATAACAGCAGTGACAATATAAAAATGATATATTTATTCGCTGAATGATGGTGCAAACAAATTGAAATTAACTTTTGTAGGAAAGATTTAATGTAGATAGGAAGTGTTAGGGTATATTTACCATGTCATGTTCAGGAAATTTTGGGGAGAGAAGGGAATTTTTGCACATGGTATCTGTGCCAGCTGTATAGATTCTAGCAGTTCTTCAGACAAAATAGGTGAATTTTGCCTTACACTTTCATGTTTACTGCTATAGAGCATGAAGAGACTACAACAACAGCAGAGAACAGATCAGCAACAATACCCAAGAGAAATCCCACCAAGGTTCCAAAAGAAATTGAAACAACAGCAGCAACAATCACAGTATCAAATGACTTCACAACAAATGCAGCAACAACAGTCACTTCCACAACAAACCAAACCTCAACCAAAGCAGCCTCCTGCAGGTGACTAGTAGTACAATATAATGCTGACATGGAATTGTTAAAAAAAGTTATTTTGATTGCTTTTGGTTTTGACAAAGGAAAAAAGGCTTGGTGTTGAGAACAATATGAATACATGTATAACAAAACTTGGGCTATCTATAGGAAATAAATGTCCTATTGAAATCCCTATTTTTCAACACTTTCTAAGAAAGAACTGATTTTGAAGACTCTATTTGATCAGTTTGATGAAGAAATTTTCATAATTGTTATTGAATCAAAGACTTAGGGTCACCTTAGTGACTTTCCAACTGGTAATTGTTTGGAAACACTGCTATTATTGTTTACTTGTGAATAAAATGTTCTAAATGATAATTGCATTTTGCACACAAAATACAAATTATGATGTGTGATAGTGGGCCTTTAATGTCAGGTATATTTTTTTAAATTAGTTGGCAAGAAGAAGGATCCTAATCGTTTTGGAGCAAAAGAATTTGCAGACATGATAGACCCAGTGGATGACTCAGGCTGGTCACAATCTGCCCCTGTAAAGGGGTCAGGTTGGGGTAATTCACTGGAAACTTGGGAAGATGCAGACAAGTGGGGTAGTGAGGATCGACAGTGGGGAGATAAGGAAGGGACGTGGGATAAACTTGTTGTGGATGGAGGAGATAAAGACACTTGGCCTAATGTAGGATCAAAAGGAGCAATAGGTGAAAAGATAAAAACTTCCTCATTGGATGCTGGCTCTGAAAAGGGTCAGTATTCAGCAGAATCTTCCCCTAAAACTTCTGTTTCTTCTTTGTCTAATGCACTTATCTTGGACAATTCAAATTCTACTCAAGGAAATGTCAATGCTAATATGGACAAAAAGTCTTTGGAAACTAGTAATTGGCCTGGGACTTCAACAACATCATCTGAGAATTGGGATGTCATTGATGAGTCAATTGATCAAGCTATTGATGCTGCTGAAGCAGCGACGGCAAAAGACAATGGAGGACTTGAGGCAGGCTGGGGTGCAGTAGCCAAAGGGGGATTTGGAGGGCTAATGGGAAATAGTTCAAGCTGGGAGAACAGCTTAATTGCAAAGGACTCAGTGTCTTTAGGGCACAGTCATGACACAGGAAAAGGAGAGTTTGTGAACACTTCACATGTATCTGAGAATCCTAGCTGGAACAAAACACCTGGAAAGGGTGTCAAACCTAAAGTTCCAACAACATCAACAGTGGTTACTAGTAATTTGACAACGTCATGGGGTGGTACCCCTGCTGAGACTAATACTAAATGGACTGAACCTCATGCTACTGCGGATGGACTCTCAAATTCCAAGTCAAGTAAACCACCTCTTTTGGATTCTAATTCTATTTCTAAATCAACTGGTGATGATAAATGTGAACAAACTGTAACTTCAAACTCTGGTACTAAACCATCATCTGGCTGGGGTGAAGTACCTGCATCTAATTCATCTAAATGGGGATCTTCTGCAGATATCACAGGTACCTCTTGCTGGGACAGTGTAGTGTCAAAATCAGACACAACTTCTGATCTTAAAACTGTTAGTAGCAGCAAAGTTTCACAGTGGTTAGAAAGTACAGGAGTGTCACTAGCAGATTTAGAATGGGGACAAGAAAATGTGGACAATGATGAAGGATCTGAAGGATCTCTGGATGGGTGGACTACAGCATCCAAAAGGAATAGGGTAAGAAATGTCCCTTATTTGAATTTGACTACTACAGTCAAATCCCTTTAACTTGAACCTTCATGGAAAGCTAAAATAGGTTGAACATACAGGAACTGTAGCTAAATGTGCCCTAATGCAAAAAAATGACAAAAATTACATGGCTGCTTCAAAATAAATTTCAGTAAATGTTTTGGACTGCAATACCTTGTTTGTTTTGATTTGGCAAACATGGTTCAACATGGTTCAAGTTATTGAGGGTAAAAATATGTAGTAAATGACCTGAAGGGAAACAAAGATTGCTTCAAGTTAGTGGAAGGTTCGAGTTATGGAGGATTCCAATCAACAAGGGCAAAATTGCTGTAAATGCACGATGGAAATCCAGGGGGAATTGATTTTGGTTCTAGTTAGTGTGAGGCTCAAGTTAGGCAGGTGTAAGTTATGGGGATTCAAATGTATGTTGTAACTGTTCAATAGTAGATAGGGAGTCAAGTGAGTAAGCTTTATTGCAGTTGTTAAGGTTTTTTTTACTACATTGTGTGAAGTTTAGTCAGTATGATCATTAGTTATGGGAAAGCAGATTATTTCAAGTAGGAAGAACTATTGGACTAAATTTCAATGGCCAGAGCTCTTTTACTGGAAAATGGAGAATGGTCTCCAGGGACTTGATGTTTTACTCTTGCCACTACACATTGTTAAGGAAATTCTGGATGGTTGCTGACCAGAAAGTATTGTTTATACTCTCGATACATTTTAGGCTCCCAAACCAGCTAATGACTCGAATGCGTGGATGAACAGATCTCTCAAACAACTGTTAGACATGGGTTTCAAGGTAAGTGATGTCTTACGCACATTATACAAATAGTGTGTTTACCCCATTTTGATAACTTGACAACGTTCTTTAAGAGATATGCGTGATTGTGTTTTCAAATATATTTCCTTTGTTTAAAACAGTAATGATTGTCCCAGCTGAAATTGTTTCTTTTTGAGTGTTATGTCTCTCATTTTGTGCAGCAAGAGGATGCTGAAAAAGCTTTGAAGGCAAATCATATGAACATCGAGAGTGCAATAGGTATGCTTATCTGTCTTAATTTTATTGTAAGGTCTTTCTTTAATGCAAAAACTTCAGAATCCCTTGTGGTCCTTGACTAAACCAATTGAATGAATACTTAACAGGATTTTCATGGGGAATTTCACTTAAAAAAATTCGAAAGGGGTGAAGTGAACATGAAAGAAAAAAAATGAAAAATTACAAAGAGACGGATAGTCTGAAATAGTTGATTAGTAACCTGTTACCATCCACAGACTGTCCGCTTATTGAATGCGTATTCCTTTCCCACTAATTTGTTTTCAGTCTTTACCACTCTCCCTTTCAAAATACAGACCTTTATCCAACACCTACCCCCCTTTTCGGACGTTGTGCTCTTGTACCCCAAAGATATGCGAACAGATTTTTCCAACTGATGACAGTTCATTTTTGTGATGGCCAGTGTTAAGAATTTTGTAACAGCTGATTAACTGATTGCGATCAGAAGGTCAGAGAGAACATTCATAACGTTATTTTTTGCTGTGTTTTCAGGGGACCTTCTTGCTATGAACATGAATGAAAACAGGGAACAGTCTGTATCAGTTCCACCTGGAAAACTACAAGAACCCGATCCAGCAGAGGCAGCAAGAATCCAACAGCAACAGCAGCAGCAATGTCAGGGTAAACTGAACCGCAAACAACGGAGGAAACTTCAACAGCAACAGCAAGCTGAGCAACAAACTCTAGAATCAAAAACGGAACAAAAACAAGGACAAAATGAAGTTACAGTTTCTAAATCTGTGACTCAAACTAATGAATCTGTTCCTAAGCCTGCAAGTGAACAACAAAACAAGACTTCGGAAACTCAGTCAACTACTAAAGCAGAGGATGCACAACAAGACTCTAAAACAAAAGTTTCTACAACTTCAACAAAAACTGAAAAACCTCCATTATCTGTAACTGGGGCAGCAAAGCCCACAAATGGGCAATTGCAATTGCCCAGCAATGGCAAAAGAACTGGTCCACCATTAGTACCTCCCGCCCAGAACCCAGGTGTTCAGGGCCCATTGAGACCAACTCTTGCCCATCCATTACTTCATCCTCAGTTTGTGCAACAGTTTCATTTGCAGCAGCTGAGAATGGCTCAGGGAGGTCTTCTTCAGTCTCCATTCACCCCTCAGCAGATTGCTATGCTTCAGCAGATAGCTCAACTTCAACTTGTTCAACAGCGCTTGGCTGCACAGTCTGTTGCCCAGCAACACTTAGGGCAGAAACAACAGGTAGTGCCTCAGCAGCAACTGTATCAACAGCAACAGCAGATTGCACTCATGATTGCTCAGATGCAACAGCAAGTTCTGCAGCAGCAGCCTGGTTTGGCTGGGAGACATCCTGCATTACCATTTACTGCAGTACAACAACAACAGCAGCAATCTCTACTACAACAGCAGCAGCAACAGCAGTCTCTCAATGCACAACAGAAGGGTAATAAAGCCACAGCTAATGACAAACCAACAACTGAGGCACCAACGAGCAAGATAACAGACAATGTTAAGTCCCAGCCCAGTGAACCGTCTGCTGTGCCTCCTGTGACAACAGAAGAACAACCCAAGCAACCTTCCCCAGTGACTCAATCGAGGCTCACACAGTGGAAGCAGCCCTTGTTACATGAACCTTCATCAGCATCAGTCACTCAGTCCTCCGTCACCAGCAGCACATCTGCTTCAGTGGACTCTAAACCTCAGACAATATCAGCTCCTTCACAGTCATCTTCAGGTGTGCCAGCCAGTGTGGTATCAGCTCCATCCATTTCAACCAGTGATCTATCTGATTCCTCAGCTCCGAACAGCAACAATGTTTCTCCACGGGCACGAATTCCTGATCCAGTTTCTAGTAGGTGGGGTGTGGATGCTGGTCCCAAGCTGTCCGCAGACCCACCTGAATTTAAACCAGGTGTACCATGGCGCCCTGCTCCAAAGAGTGACAAAAGAGAAGAGGTCAGAGATAGTGTTTCTCCTAACACCGTAGAAAGCACCAGTCGTCCATCTTCCACTATTGACTCCTCATCAGATAGCTGGTCGAATTTAGGAAACCAAACTGTCAGTGCACCCAGCAGCATACAGCTTGGAAGCAATGTAAAGATAGCAGACAATGTTGTCAGTACCACTGCAAATTCTTCCTTCTCAGGAATGTCAACCAATAATAATACATTCGAGTCAAGTCAAATCGACTTTGGCTTAGGCTCTACACCATGGCAGGATAACCTAAAAGCCCCAGCCCCACCTCCACAAGGGACAAGCAGATCTGCAGGATCCAGTGCTGCATCACTTTTGAGACCACCCCCTGGGTTGGGGTCAGACACCACCCTGCCCGAATCCCCTCTTTTTGATGAGGAGCCCCCAGCTTGGTTGAAAAGCTTGATAGATGGTTCAAGTCTTGGAGGCGATAAAACCCAGCCTGAGTTTCAATTCAGTCGCTTTGGGTTTGCTAATAGTTCAACACCATGGAGTGCAAGAGATAGTAGTACCCAGCCGTTTAGTCCTTTGACACCCAACCCTCAACCTTGGGCTGCTGTCGGGGGTCCTGCTCCTACTCTGTCATCGTCGGCATCAGCTGTAACTATAGCAACAAGTGAAAGCCGTAGTGGAAGTGTGAGCACAACTGAGCCATCATCTTTGCAAAACTCAGGGATCATCTGGTCAACGAATCAACCCATTCCGAGTGCTGAGGAGAAGCTGCCAGGGAGTTTACCTGGAACATCTGTTCCTCCGGTATCTGTATCCAGCGGTGTTGCTCCTTTTAGGAATGCTGTCAGTTCCATGTCAACTTGGTTAGTGCTGCGCAATTTGTCACCAAGGGTGAGTTTTGAACTTCCTTTGTCGAGTTCATTAAAATACTTTCTTGTCACTGAAAGCCAGTTAAGGCGATGCAACAGAAAATTATTGGGAACTAACTTTTTTTATCGTCCACTCTCTTAGCAGATAAATTATGAAAATAATTTAACTGTCAATTGAATGAGATGCAATGAATATATGAAGATCATATATATATATTTTTTTCCTTTTTTTTTTTTTTTTTTTTTTGAACTGCGGTATTACATACGTATGATGCACGATCCTCGCAGTAGATAGCGCTATTTAAACAATAGCGAAAATCAGACCTGAAAAAAAATCAGGCCTGTATGGGACTCGAACCACTGACCTCTGCGATACTAGTGCAGCGCTCTACCAATTGAGCTAACAAGCCAACTGGGAGCAGGCCGTTAAGCTGATTCGTAATAAACCCGTGAAAGTGGTAAATGAGATACAAAAAAAAAAATATATATATATATATGATCTTCATATATTCATTGTATCTCATTTACCACTTTCACGGGTTTATTACGAATCAGCTTAACGGCCTGCTCCCAGTTGGCTTGTTAGCTCAATTGGTAGAGCGCTGCACTAGTATCGCAGAGGTCAGTGGTTCGAGTCCCGTACAGGCCTGATTTTTTTCAGGTCTGATTTTCGCTATTGTTTAAATAGCGCTATCTACTGCGAGGATCGTGCATCATACGTATGTCAATTGAATGTTATCTGCTGTATAGAAGAATTAGCAGTTAGAGAAACGTATGACAATCGTTGGATGATCTTGTCTCGCTCGCAGATGGACCCCAAGACGCTCCGTCCTATGTGCGAGAGGCATGGACCACTGCTCACGTTCCAGTTGAACCTTCGCCACGGGAACAGCTTGATTCGTTACGGCAGCATGGAAGAAGCTGCAAAAGCGAGAGCAGTATTGAATGGCATGATTTTGGGTGGCTCCCAGGTGGCAGCAGACTTCGCCACAGACAGTGACATCGGATCCTTCTTTGAGCAAACCATGGATTGGAGTGCAAACCCTTTCCCCAGCAACACGTATGGTAATCAGTGGTCTTTTCAGAACGTGCTTGGTTCTGCGGTAACCTCGGACAATATTCAATCCACAACCAAAGCACCGATTGGCAAGGTCTTACCCGGAGTACCAAGCACTGAACAGCCCGCCCCTAAAGTAAATAACCCACCTCATGGAATGCAGTGGGGATCTACAATAGGGACATTGCCCTCGCCCTCGCAGGGCCTTGTTATTGGCGAACAGTCTAAGGTCAATGCCCCCAGCCCTCAGTGGGCAATTGGCCCACAGGGAAGCGAACAGCCTGGGGCAAAGTCTAACACTGCAGCGCCCAGTGTACCGTGGGGTAGTGTACCTGGCCACGCACCAGCACCGTCTTACTTGTGGGGCTCGGGCCCTTCGCAGCAAACTGCTCTTGGAGGGAACTTTTCCCAAGTACCCAGTATGTGGTCCTTTCCAGCTGGAGTCCAACGTGATGTGGAACCTCAGTCAGGATCAGGGGATGGGCTTGTTAGTCCCTCCATGACGACATTCCTTCCGCCCGGCCTGCTGAACGGAGGGGGAGATTCAGTATGAATTGTGAATTGTGTTCATGAACTGAGAATCACAAAGCCTCTGCGTTTTTCACTTTGTAGTTTTATCGCTTACATGTGCGTTTGTTTCATGTGTTGTTTTGTGTGTTGGCCCTGAAAATGGGTATTCTGTGTATCTACATGAATGTTTCAATATTGATTAAAGTCTCATGCTATTTGAAGAAGTTCGTCTTTTGAAAGTTATTGAAATACACTGGGGGCTTTTACACTTGATAACCCGATCAGAGACTTCTTGATTTAAACACGTCATCTGTAGGGTCCCATTAAGACGCCTCTCACCCCCTCTTCCCATTCGAGATTGGAAAAGACTTGGCGTAGAGCACAGCTGAGTACACTTCTGATCGACGCATAGCCAACGTTTTAACAAAGATTTAGTAATACAATGACATGTAAAAACGAACGATATAATATCCCGACGTTTCGGCGACTTCATGACGCCATTATCAAGGGTACGAATGAAAATAAATTAACAAATGCGAGTTCAAGAACTTGAACTCGCATTTGTTAATTTTATTTTCATTCGTACCCTTGATAATGGCGTCATGAAGTCGCCGAAACGTCGGGATATTATATCGTTCGTTTTTACATGTCTATGTATAGCCAACGTTGTTCGCTCAAATTCTTAAAAAAAAGGCGCGCCATCTGAACAGTGTAACATGCTCAAAGTGTCCTTTTCAAATTTTCCAGATACTCAACAATGCATTAGAAATACCGTTTCAAATACAATCTTTTATTGTTCAAACTCGTACTTTACAAAGTGATTTCGAATTGTGGATGGGTCTATGGGGTACTAAGACTACAAAATATTTTAATTGTTTACATTGCTAATTTACGTTTAATAATGTACAAAGTTGGGTGTTCTTCAGAATAAATACATTAAATATTTTACCTTCCATGTTTTTCTGCTCGGTGGCTCCGTAGGAACTTAACAGGATGATGACTCGGACAATAATTTTTGCACTTTATATATTTCTTGAAAAATAATGTTTATATACTTCTTTTCACGTCCATCACCGAGTAACAATGCAAAAATATTCATACTCGAGTCAAAGTATTCTTTAATATCGTGACACTGTTACGTAAACAAGTTTGAGTGTCACGCAATGTCTACGAGAGATAAAGAAAAAGGGAGTCAGAGGGAGAGAAAGAGGGGGAGGAGGGGAATGACGTAACCCGTGTGAATATTAGGAAATTTCTACTAAGCTCTAAGTTACTAAAAAGTAAAAAGGAGTTAAAAACGAAGGATAGTCTATGTGAGGGGTACTTTTTGAAAGTAGTACGTTTGAAACACTGGCTCGCTCTTACACGTGGCCATAGCGTTGTATGTGTGCATGAGAAGGCGAGGAAAGCGGGAGCTGAAGTAGCGCATGTAACCATCAGGTACAGAGCCGAGCGCCTCCTTCACGTGATCAGGTAATTCACGGTAATGATGTTTCTGTCAAAATGAATAAAACGATAAAAAATTTTACGATAGCTGATAACTTTGCGTGCTAAAGGAACTACTGAGAAATACCCCATAAGGTTTCATCTCTATGAATGTTCTACAAACAGGTAACACTGAAGTCACGTAACACACAAAGGAAGTTGCAGAGAGACGATGTAAAAATGATTATAACTTTTTTTATTACTTAGCAAGTATCTCCTTCCTTAAAGAGGTCGGTCTTTTAACTTCCATTTCATTGTTTCGACGAGGAAAGGGGATAAATGGGTGTTGAGATCTTCTCCATCTCTCCAGGAGAGAAAATAACCAAAAATGAAACAGCAGATAGCATCGTTACACTTACCTTGTTCCGCATTGCGCGTAAAAGATCCCTGACATGAGAACCTTTGTAAGTCCTAAATCTACGAAGATCTGTGAAAAGATAAAATATAAGTTATAAGCATCGGCCTGAAGTAACCAATCGCCGAGTTTGAACAAGCTACTTGCAAATTTTATTCGTTTCCAGTCTCCTTCTTTGTACTCACCCTCTTGTAGTTCGCTTCCCAAGTGTACTTTCCAGTCCCCTCGGACCACAGGAATGGAATCCTTTTGTAATAACACTAATAGTTCTGCATCTTCTGACTCTTTCTCAATTCGATCACTGACATCCTGGGAAAATGCCAAGAACATTTATAACATAACCAAAGCAAAGCACGCGCTCTGATTAGTCAATTCAGTGTCCACCATTTGCCGTGGGTGTGCGCTGCTGACGTGAGCAAATGCAAGGACTAGTTTCCTCGCGCTTATTTTTCTGGTCAAGTAAGATTTTCGTGTTAAATGAAAGGGAACTCTTTTGCTACAATGTATCAATGTTATGTTATAAAACAAACGGTAAACACCACATCGTACACTATTGAGGCACTCAAGAAGTTAGAGTCGCTCTCCGCTATCACCTCGCGCGACTCTTACGCATCTTTCGTGCTTAACAACCTCTAGCGTGCAACCATAACTCAATAGTGCACGCTGTGGTGTTTACCATTTGACAAAACTGCATTCTTTGTAAAGTGGAAGGTAACATGTGACCTTTGATAGTTGAAGAAGGCGGGGTAGGAGGTTCAAATACGTGAAACGATCATACACGAAGTTTCTACGTGTAAGGGAATGAAAAGAAGTTGTTCCTACCTGAAAAAATGCAAGCTGTTTTTCTCTGCTCCAGAAGAAAGGATGCTTCAGGATTCCTTTTGCTGAAGGCCTGCGAAAGTAAGAAATTTTTTCTTACAACTTTTCCATCCTGGAAGTTCCAAGGGAATTAATTCATGACAGATGATGAATTAGAAAATATATTCATACATATATATATATAGAGAGGGATTAAACTTGGTTTCCGTGAAACAGTGCTCGATACAAATAGTAGAGCGGGTATAATGTGTGGTAGGCAGAAAAAAAACAACTACATATACATGTATATGAAGTTGTTTTTTTCTGCCTACCACACATTACATATATAAATATATCTATATAAATATTGTAGTACACGAGGACGGACAACTTCGAGCTAAGAAAGACATATACTCAAATAAAAAGTCTAAGAAAGTTTAATAAAATACGTTTCGGTCCTAGACCTTCATCAGTTGTAATACAACTGATGAAAATACGTTTCGGTCCCAGACCTTCATCAGTTGTATTACAACTGATGAAGGTCTCGGACCGAAACGTATTTTATTAAACTTTCTTAGACTTTTTATTTGAGTATATGTCTTTCTTAGCTCGAAGTTGTCCGTCCTCGTGTACTACAATATTTTTCCTACTGTTTATCGAGGTTTGGACTGTGAATCCCTTTGGATCCTTCTGGCGCGTCGTCACTGTTGGCTCGAGGCCTTTTAACTTGTTATAAATATATATATATATTTATACATATATGGTAGTCGGAAAAAAAAACAACTACAGATACATCCCTACAGACCTGTTTCGTGGTTGCCCACTCATCAGGGGATTTTAATGAGTGGGCAACCACGAAACAGGTCTGTAGGGATGTATCTGTAGTTGTTTTTTTCCAAATGAATAAAGGCTGATAGTTTCGAAAGAAACTGTTTGGAGCTGCGTCGGTGGGAGTAAGCTTTTGTAAAACGTCAGCTTTTGTAATCATTACGGCATTCGCATTTTTCCAACTACCACACATTATACCCGCTCTACTATTTGTATCGAGCACTGTTTCACGGACACCAAGCTTAATCTCCCTATATATATATATTTGCGTAGAGTGGTTTATAACATTAAGTGACTAGAAGGAAACACACATGATTCACTGCAACTCTGAGTTTCGTGCTTTAAGCACTCATCAGGCAGATGATCACTCATCAGGCAGATGATCACTCATCAGAAAATCTGCCTGATGAGTGCTTAACGCACGAAACTCAGAGTTGCAGCGAATCATGTGTGTTTCCTTCTAGTCACTTAATGTTATATATATCTGTAAACTTATTACGTGTTGCTGAGCAATCACCAGTAATATCCAGGTTCATAAGAACGCAAAAATAACGTAACGGGATAAGTACTAGCTCTAATGACGTCAAGCTTGGTCATTCATCACAAGAATCTTAACACGATCGAAAGATAACAAAAAATGTGTCGCTCTTACACGAACACAGCGGGAAAGTATGTGTGGACATGAAGGACCCATATTTCGCACTTGGTAGCCAATCAGAACACAGAATTCACTTAATCCCTCCCGCTCGTTAAAGAAAGTAGCGCATCTTGGTTACAACAGTGCCATCACCAAAAAGCCCTTACCTCTCGGAAGGGCTAGGTTTTAACATCATTCTTATTAAATCTTTAGCTTCTGTGAACACTGAAAGAGAAGGGAAATATCACGCATGTATAAGATATAACCAGAGAAACAATGTTAAAAATGAAATTAAAGGAAAAACTGTTGAGAAATTAATTAGCGAATGAAACGGCAAAAGCAAAGAGAATACAAGCTTGAACCATTTTCAGTAATTGTGTCGAGAGATTCCTCAAAACAACTACTTTATTGCACAACTTCTGCTTCTCGCTACAAATTGGAAGAATAAAATTTGAGGTCAATTAACAAAATAATCTCAACAAACACTATCATCGTAAAAGTTTCTTACTTTCACAATTAATAATCTTTTCTAAATTAAACTCTCCAGCTATTATGTTCGCTTGCCGTCTATACTGATCACCAAACGGATGGAGACCTCCACTCAACACGTAGTAAAACACACAGCCTGAAGAAAAGATGTCCACAGAACATTTCTAGAGAGAGAACAACAAATAATACAAAGTAAAAAAGGAGTGTTTTGAGACTAGAGAGCAGTTTTTAACCGGCCGAGTTGCTGAAAAGGGAAACCGATGAAAAGAAGAGAGGGCCGGGCCCGGCGTTCCAGCCACAATGGCAATCAAATTTTTTAAACCTGTTGGCCCCTGTTGATTGAAGGGCGGATAACAATGTCCACCTGTATAAATCGCTATCCGGGGCGGATACCACAGTACGTTTTGTTCACACTTATCCGCTGAATAGCCATTTTTACGTCATAGTGTTATCCGGTCATAGAAAACAACCGGGGCTTGGGGGGGGGAGGGGATGGGGTGGGGGGAGGGGATGGGGTGGGGTGGGGTAACGGCGAGAGCGAGGGGAGAATCAACAATAATAATAATAATGATTACAATTTTTATTTAAGAATAAATATCAGCGAGAAAAACACACAACGTTTCGATGACTCCATGTCATCATTCTCAAGTGAGAAGAGAATAAAAATGAATAGTTAATTTATACCGTACGAAGGTGACAAACGTAAAAAGTTAAAACACCTTCGTACGGTATAAATTAACTATTCATTTTTATTCTCTTCTCACTTGAGAATGATGACATGGAGTCATCGAAACGTTGTGTGTTTTTCTCGCTAATATTTATTCTTAAATGTCTAACAAAATCTAATGCCATTCGAATACAATTTTTATGTAGCGCTTATTGCAAGCTTCTAAGCGCTTTACAATGTGTAAGAGAAAAAAACAAATTTGAAAAAGCATAAAGTGCTTGAAAATCCCTACTGGCAGGATGCAGACCAGTTGGCTATTTACAGAGCGCAGCCGAGGAGTTGAACTAGGGGCAACCGAGAACAAATCCAGTGAGTGGCAGGGTGGAGGACTTGAACCCAGGCCACTGGATTACAAGGTCCAGCACCGTAATTACTCGGCCACGCCGCCTCCCAGGCCACCTCCCACGACATCCTTAAATTACATTCAAGCAATTGTATTTAGAACAAAGCAGTCAGTCAAACAGAACTACCCCTTGTCTTACTAAACTGATAGGAATTATGCCTCCAGTTACCATTTTGTTATCAGGTTTAAACATCTCAGGCGCTATCCAGCCGTCTGTTCCTATAGCACCCGTTTGACACGTGACCGAGTTCCGCCCATATGCCAGCTTCTTACAAAGCCCAAAGTCAGATATCATGGCCTTCACTTCACCGCTCACGGTTCGCTTTGAAATGAGAACATTGTGGGGTTTGATGTCCCGATGAACTGAAAACGAAATTAGTTTGATGAATTGTTTGACAAGATGCCAAATTATTAAAGACAGAGTCAATTTACTTATTTAAGCTTCAGCCACAAATTAGTGATATATACCATGGACAATTTTACTCACTGGCGTAAATCGATGATCAATTGAAAAACAATGCGTTCATTTCCAGATAGAGACACGTGATATTCACCGTTGCAATTCTGTTGATATCAGAATCGCAACATTTTATAAACTCATTTACTTTATCTGACTCCAAGAAAGGTCAACCTGTACCTTCTCCTGACAATTGGGAGAGCGCCGGACTGCTGTGCGGGAGGTCGAGAGTTCAATACCGGCCGGACCAACACTCAGGGTCTTAAAATTAACTGAGAAGAATATGCTTCCTTTCTTTAACATCAAGAAATGGTTAGATATTCTAGTCTTCTCGGATAGGGACGAATAAATGGAGGTCCCGTCTCCTGCAGGGTTGGGGTAGGAGACGTTAATTTCCCACGCACGAGATTACTGTGTGATGGATGTCCTCCCTGCGGTGGGTTGGGTGGGTAGTTACAGGGCCGTTCTGAAAATCACTTCTGTGAGAATGCACCCTGTCTAAAGATTATTATCTATCTATCTATCTATCTATCTTACCAATGTTAAGAGAATGAAGATGGGCGAGTCCAGACATGGCTTGATTCAGTACAGTTACTGGTGTTAACCCATGGCGCTCAAAAGTCGGATCTTCCACATACTGGAAAAGAAAAAGAGCTTATCAAGTCACTAAATATTCTTCACCAAGTCATTACAATAAAGAACAAACCCCAAAAGATAACGTTGTGATGTGCCTACCTCTTGAAGGGTAGCTTCACATAATTCCAAAGCTATATACCGAAACTGCTGATCCTCTTCCTAAAATGACGATTAAAGAGAAAAAAATTAAAATAATTTTACACATTCCTTATATAAATAGCCAGTATAGAGAACAGTCGCGCTTCAGAAAACGCTCGAGACGCAGTCAACTGAAGTTGAACGCTTCACGGGTGACTTACCGTACAGAAATACCTAATAACGTTTGGATGGGCATCTGATTCACGTAATAGATCCACCTGAGAATAAAAAAAGAACAAAAAGAGCTGTTACTCTGTCTCCGGTCTCCAGGGAAATCTCATTTGTTTGTCTCATTTGTCTCTGTTACCAATTCTCTTAAAATACCACATTCATATCATGAAAAAAATCCTGAAAATGACTAACCTCTCTGTCAGCAAAAGTGAAACATTCAGGTAAAATGCGTTTCACTGCAGCATCGCGGCCATCAAATTTGCCCCTGGAAAAAAAAACGCGTGAAAGGAAGTTAGATATACGTATCAAATAATTCAACTGAGGATACAGGTCTACCGAATTGTAAGACAAAAAACAGTGAAAAGACAGAAAACGGCTTACTTGTACACAACTGTTCCTTCACAGCCTCGACCAAGAACGTTTTTAAGAGAGAACGAGATCTTCCCCACAGACACCAAACTACCTGTTCAACAAAAGAAAAAATACATATGATGCACGATCCTCGCAGTAGATAGCGCTATTTGAGCAATAGCGAAAATCAGACCTGAAAAAAATCAGGCCTGTACGGGATTCGAACCACTGACCTCTGCGATACTAGTGCAGCGCTCTGCCAATTGAGCTAACAAGCCAACTGGGAGCAGGCCGTTAAGTTGATTCGTAATAAACCCGTAAAAATGATAAATCAGATACAATGAAATATATAAAGTACATATATTTTGAACTGCGGTATTAGATACATATGATGCACGATCCTCGCAGTAGATGGCGCTATTTAAGCAATAGCGAAAATCAGACCTGAAAAAAATCAGGCCTGTACGGGATTCGAACCACTGACCTCTGCGATACTAGTGCAGCGCTCTACCAATTGAGCTAACAAGTCAACTGGGAGCAGGCTGTTAAGTTGATAACGGCCTGCTCCCAGTTGGCTTGTTAGCTCAATTGGTAGAGCGCTGCACTAGTATCGCAGAGGTCAGTGGTTCGAATCCCGTACAGGCCTGATTTTTTTCAGGTCTGATTTTCGCTATTGCTTAAATAGCGCCATCTACTGCGAGGATCGTGCATCATATGTATCTAATACCGCAGCTCAAAATATATGAACTTCATAATTATATTTCATTGTAACCAAAAGAAAAAATATTGACACGATTCAAATTCTCAAGTGAGATCATTTTTTCTGCGGTTTACCCTTTGCCAGGGAGAAAACTATAGGTGCCATTTTCTTTTAACTATGCTAAACTTACTTAAAATATCAGGAGATTGCTCTGAAGTTTGCTCATCGACTCTTTGGGATGACGAAGATGACGATGATGGGGGTGAAGATCTTCTTGAAGAAACCGCGGACTGTCTTGTTGACCTCTACAGAGCACAGATACAATGGAAAAATGCTGTTAAAGCTTGCAATACACTCATTTAACTACTCTTCAAGAATTTGCTGCAAAGACTAGATGAATGTTTTTGATACATATAATGTTTGAAAATCAGTGCAATACATGCCTTTTTATGTTTTAGATGAGATCACAGATCACACTTAATGTAATAATAAATGAGTTAATTAGTCACAAGACATTCATGGAAAGCAGCCACTTCGTTATTGTTTTTATTTTGTTGTTATTCGGTTCAATTAGTGATAGATTAGTATCTTAACAATGTAATTAAATTAAATGTAATTTTAGTATTTACTTTAAGTCCTGATGTTTTACCCGTGTATAAATAAAGTTAAATAAATAAACACTATGCTTACCTCAATAAAAAACAAAACTAGTAAGACCACAGGGATCCCAATGGTGGCTATAATGGTGTATAGCAGTCGCTGGTGAATTTTCATCATCTCGAACATCTCTTGTTGTTGTCGTCTATCTTCCTCTTTCGTAGTTGTCTTTTCAATTCTCTTTGGTGCCATCTTCATGTTGTGTAGATGATGATGATGCATGTACATAGGCATCAGTTTATCAGGAATGTGAGTGATATGCAACTGGGGATTGGCAACAAGAGGAACTTGATGATGTCCCAGAAGCAATGCAGCTTTGGGTTCTAACACTTTGGGCTGCTGTATAGGCCGCCGCACTGGAGGGGAAGTGTTTGCAGAATGCTCTCTGGCAGATACTGCATCACTGGACTTGGTTGGATTACCTGTTTTAGGAAGGCCTGATCTTGGGCCTTCAATTAGTAAAACTTTGGCCTGGAAAAAAGAATAAGAGATGTTTTCTTGCTGTATCAATCATTTGAATATTTACAGTAAGAATTCTTGCTGTTATTGCAGCCAGTACCTCAACCAATGGCGATCCTTCTTCTATCAGTGATGGAAGAGCATACAATCCTCCAGCATGTTCCCCAATGTACAATGTTGGCCTACAAAAGAAGAAGATGATACACTTCAGTACCAAGTGCATACAGTACAAAGGGTTTCCAGGGGCATTTGAAGTATCTAGGAAATGATTAAGAGCAAAGCCTGTTGAATGTTAACCCTGAATGTTATGCACATTGTTCAAACTGTTCTCTATACATTTCCTTGGGTGTTGACAAGGAGAATTTGCTTAACAGTCAAGACCTTCTTCACTTGGTGATCATTCTTCTTTATTCTCGTAACCTTACAGAGTGATTCAGTGATGATAATGTAAGGAGAAATAAAATTCTAATCACTCTTAAGGGTCAAAGGATGAAATAAATCAACAGCTTGGTGCTCAGAATTCTTGTTAACTTCTCTTACTGCAAAACAATTTCTCCACGATCTCCAAGGAAAGTGTTTTGGTGTGAAGAGCTTGAAGTGTTTGCCCCAATGAGATGTTTCAATGTCTCTTTAGCTATGTGATTAACTTTAACTTTAAGCAGGGCTTCATTGTCCATTCTGTAAATTCCCACTACAGGGGAGCCATAATTCTTGGTCCACAAAATTTCCCCTGAAACAAATAAAACAGAAAAATACTTAACAGTTGCTTACAAACTAATCTGTTTAATATTATTATCATCATGGCTTCAGTCACAACTATCAATGCTGACTCTGTCTGTTACACATGCCCAAACAATGCTTATTTTGTACATCATACAGAAAAATTCTCCATACAAGTCTATATACATAATCTCCCTCCTTAAAAATTGAGGTACTCACTGGGAAATTTGTTCGAAATGTATCAGTTTCAAGAATTGTTCACTAATGAGAAATTCATGACAGAGAAAGTGAGGCAGAGTATTTAATAATTACTTCCACTGTGAGGAGAAATTCTTTCAACGTACTTACCTGTTGATTCATCCATAGTAACCATAAAACCATCAGAACTTGAACACATATGATGAAGGTCTGACAAAAAAAGTCACATCCACAAATGATATAGTTTAAAAAATAAACATTGATTGTAATGATAGTCACACTGATAATGTAGGAACAATAACTTGTGGGAACTTCAGCTTCTATAAAGCTTGAATGGAAATTGATACTTTGAATTGTTGCCTAAGGTAACACATTTCAATTAAGAACTATACTCTTATCATCCAATCAGACTCAAAATGGGTAAAAAGAAAATTCTAACTTGTAATTCTCAAATTCTTGCATCATGAACATCTGTAATTGTGCTGAAAACTTAAAGAGCTGGAACTGAGTATTTAAACTAAAAGATCACTTGATTACCATAGTCAACATCTTGAGCAAGATGTGAAGAATAATCATGAAATGTAGCATTCCATCTGCAATAAAAAAAAAAAACATAATCTGCACATTAGACAGAGATGCCTAAAATCAACAGTTTCTTGGTATCTCTTTAATTTTACAATCTAAGATAAATGTTGCAGGTAAAAATTATATTCAGGTAAAAAAATTTTAACCTAATTTCAATTCTCTTTGTCTCCAAGCCCTAATTATTAATAATTAGGGCTTGGAGACAAAAGAAATTGAAATTCAACCTAGGTTAAAAATTTTTTTACCTGAATTTAATTTTTACCTGCAACATAAACAAGCACAAAGTTAACAACACTCACCTTTTTTCTCTGGTTTTGCTGTCATACATGGTTATCATATATTCTATGAAAAGGCAAAGAAAAGAACTTTACTTATTTTTTATATTTCTTAATTCTGATAATATTGATGTCCTCTAAAACTAGTTATTTCACAATTTTTATTGAAATTTATTACATTTCAAGAGAATAGTCTAGTTTTAATAAATGTATTAGTGATGAGTGTAACAATGGAAAATAAACATCTTGAAATAAATCATTTAATAAAATTGCCTGACCCATTTGTTTTTAATGAAAGAATATGGATGCAACATGGAGAAATAAAACATAGATCAAAGTATCCACCTGTTCTGCCAAGAAATACTGGAGCCTTCTTGTTGGACATAATGGGGCAGACAGTTTCTGTTCCATCCAGCTTTAAAGTTTGTTGTTTAATTCCAGTGTCCAGGTCAATAGCATACCAAACATCTGTTTTACGACCTAACATAAAATAATTAAGTCTGCAATTAAATATAACTTTCCTAAGTTTGTAATTACTATAGAAAAAGAAGAGGGTATTGAGTGGGAAAATAAAAAATTCCAGACAGTTTCATAACACTTAGAAAGACAGAAAAGGTGAACACTTTAATTAAAATGTGTGATGAACTAACTCAACTCATCGATCATAGGAAAGTGAATATATTTGTTTCAACCTTTTAACTTACCTGTGTAAAGAATTCCATCAGAGCTTCGACAAGGAGATGCACGCACCAACTCAGGTATCGTGAATGGCAGTTTCTGATATATGGTAAGAAGGAAGACAAATTTATTACCAGTAACTTTTAAAGGTCATAAAAATAACCTTGAAATTAAGATCTGACTGGTAGTTTTTTATACTTAGGTATCTGCTGATTTAAAATGAATTTCAATTCCCTAAAAAATAGCTTACCAGTAATTATTAACAAACATTGCCCAAGATGTTTTTATTTTGAGTTTGTAATAAACTATTCTCTACAAATTAGTTTAGACTTCAATATTTTTTATAATAATAATTATTATCAACTATTTAACAATTATTCTACGAGCATGTGTTGGATATGAGATGATAGATAGCCAACAAGGTGTGTAGCACTGAGTTGGCTAAAATCATATAATATCCAATAAGCGCGAGTGGAATGATCGCTTTAATAAAAAAAATGCCCCTAAGATATTAGACAAATCTTCTCGACTTTATTTTGTAAGAAGAAACTGGATGTTACAATGTACATCTTAGATTATGGTATATTGGCTCATAATTATCCCATAATGGCTAAGCCAATAAAAAGTCTTGAATTGCATTATCCAATGATCCAGTTTTTAATTGTAATGGTAAATATAAAGCTATAGGCTATGAATACCAGTAACAGAGCTATCCTATACCTTGAGACCATCATGAGCGCTACCAAAGCCATATAAACTACCATCTTTTGGATCAGGAATGAAAATTGCACTGGAAAAGGAAATGAAAGAATCAGTGAAGATTTCAATAAAGGCTGATAGTTTCGAAAGAAACTGTTTGGGGCTGCGTCGGTGGGAGTAACGAAATAATTTGGATATATCAACAAAGTTGAAATGGTAAATTGGCCACCGTAACGATTACAAAAGCTGACGTTTCGAGCGTTAGCCCTTTGTCGGAGCGAATAGAGGAATTGTGGGTTGTGTGTGCTTTTAAAGGCAGAAAATGGAGCTACGTCATTGGTGGGAACAAGGCAACAAGAAAAACGTGAAGATTTTAAGCATGGCAGTTGAGACATTCCAAGTGAATCATTTGTATTGGACAACATTACTTTATGTGTACTTTAAAAGTTACTTTGTTTTTTGATCTGCTTGTTGGTAGCCTTTTAGCATGACATGAATACAAGTGAGTGTGTGTGGAGAAAAAAAAAATCATCTTACCCTGGGCGAAGAAGTACTGGTGTCTGTATTACAGCATCTATCAAAAAAAAAGAAATGTTGCGAAAAGTTGGCAAATATGATACAGGAACACTGACTCACAAGATCTCCAAATATTTTACCAATCAAAATAAAAAAGCTATCAACAAAGTGTCAAAAGATAAATTTTAAACTTCATTTTGTCCTCTCTGATATTTAGCAACAATTACTTATCAAAGCCATAGTTCGTTATGACTATATTATGGTAAGTTCAGTTTTGTTTTAGATAATAATAACTATTTTTCAACACGCAGTGCAAGAATTGATTTGAAATCCTCTCCATCTTCTGTATAGTTGTAAGACAGTACCTTAGACATACTGTTAATGCACAGAACTTTTACATTCATGATGATAAACTTATTTTTCATTACAAAAATAAGACAGTGTACAACAGTATAACTGTTTTTCTGGAATTAGCCAATAAAATATATTGGAAAAGTGTTCCAGCAAGTGGAATTTTATCAAATGGGTGTTATCTGTTCTTTGAATTCAATCAATCACTGAGTGACCAATTAAATCATCACACATATTCTTGTTGGTTGTCTTTCATGTAGATTTGGCTTTTGAAAGTGACAATCTGCACTTAATGAAAAAGTAAACCTTGATGAAAGGTAAAGAAGCTTTTTGTAAAAGGTCAGACCCTTTTAGTAAAGTTATAACTTCTACATTCTAAGGTAAATTTCCTCAATTTAAAGAAAAAGAAATATATAGGGACATTTTATGAGCTAAAAGATGATAACAGATGCTTGCATAGTTATTTCTCATTGAGCAAAATTTAAGGTTTCAAAAGACAAGCGGTACATATTAAATGAAAGCATCTGTATTATTTACTGCACCAGAGATCTATTGTTGCATATTGCCTATATTCCAAAAAGATTGTTTTTCTGAAACGATGAACGGTGTTAATTTTAATTTCAATTCTCTTTGATTGTATTTTTATGAGCAATCTAAGATGAAATTTCATGCAAAAATCATCCTTGGGTCACACAACCTTGTCTAGATGTGTAATCAGCTGTGTGAACGATAAATAGAATTCATCAGAATCATATGGAAGGTAAATTCTGGAAAACAGCTGTTAGTATTGAAATCAGAAGTGTCTTTAAAACCAGACTAATCAAACGAAGGAATAAATAATATGTATGTTGATTCCCTATATTATTCAAAACAATAAAAAGCATAATAAATTCATATTGCATCACACCACCTTCTAAAATAAAAAAAAATTTTCCCTTCGTTCACTGATTTGTAATTGTGAAACAGACCACGACTCGAGCTGACAATGAAAACATCGAAATATACACTAATCCCGAAAAAAACTGAACCCTAACCTATGAACCGATTTTTTAAATGAATTCGAAAATAATTTAATTTGTAAAACGCTATCGAACTGGGTTACTTGTTTAATCGCACTTTCAGAAAAAGAAATGAACGGAAACTTCGACAAAGAGGAAATGTAATAAGACACTTCAGTTGAAAGAAAAAGATCGGTAAATTTCTCAAACACTTAGCCAGAGAACGTGATCTGATCTAAGGACCAGTAGCAGACTGTATAAGTGAACAACCACATTAGCTATCAATCGTCGTAGTAAAACCCTCTACATTACTCTAACGCTGTCGCTAGATCTTTTTCGAACTATATGAAAATGTGAGAACGTTTCCTCATTGGATCCAGTCTCTGAATTGAAAGGACGAGTTATTCAAAGCAAAAATAAAACTTCCGGTATAGTCAGATACAGAACAGCTGATATTTCTCACAAAATTCTGAAACGATAAATTTACTGTCACCTTCTTTAAGCGACCACCTAACATCGCCAGTCTGTTTCTTCACTGCATGCATTGTCCCATCCAATGTTGATATGAAAAGTAAAGACTCCGGTACACTCAAAGTACGAGCCTATGAGAGAAAAAATACAAGTCTCTAAGTCGACTCATTGACGAAACATGATTTGTCCAGTGGAAACTAGATGTCGATTTTTAGCCTTACCTCTTCAGATGCAACCACTGAATGCCACGAAACAAAAAAAATCAAACCCAAACACAAGCCAAATATTGTATATCTGCTCATTTTTCCCGACTCGTGCTATCCGATTTAGATAGCAAGGTCGAGTTTGTGATTCTAGACTTTCTCGTAAATATCCGTGTTCGTTTCCCAGCTTGTTGTTTCGACGCACGTGACGTTCTTGAAGCTCATTGGTTAAAAATCCACGTCGTGGTTTTCGGCCATTTTGCAGACGATTATAGACTGCCTTCTCATCACCCATTGAGAAAAGTCTGTGATGTAAGAATTGCATGAAAAATTGTAAAATATGATAACAGAAATAGAAAAAATGTGGAAAACTACCGTTCGGCTGTCGACGGGTGTCTTAAAGGCTTTTAGGAGCCTAAATTTGGACCGGACTATAAGATTCCCTCCCACCCATCCCCTGGAAAACGCTGATTTATATTCGCGCGTACTTGCACGTGGGAGTCTGGAAGCCAATGTTTTGCCGCTGGCTTTGTTCCATTCACGCGGGTCACGAAGTCGATGAACCTGACGAGGAAAAATTGCATTTTCAATGGTAGTCATCGCCTCGTGATGGGTAACTGTTCAATTAGGAAGAGCACAGATGGCTGGTGAAGCACAGGAGAGCGATGAGTGCAAAAAAGCCGCCACCCCGACCACCCTTACCACGAACAACGACCGCGAGAAGTGGCCAGCCAACCGGAGTAGCTCCTGAAAGATCAATTCGAAATGCATTTGCTTCGATCTCTATTCGTTACAGTTCTAGCAACAAGGAGTTAGATTCCGACGAAGAAATATCTATTGAACGTAAAGAAAACAGACAGAATTCTGATAAAAATGATTCCCGACTGCGAATCGAAGGTGAAAATGAAGAGGATGGTTTCTGCAAAGTGACGGTGGAAGACTTCGAACAGCTTGGTAGCGTCAACCCTTCTTGTCATGAAGTTGACCAACACGCTGAAGCGACTATAAAAGCGAAAGAAAGCTCTTCTGAAGCTGGCTTGAAATTTCCCAGTAAGTACCACTCTACTCAAGAGCTGAGACCGATCTCAGAAAAGCGGTCGACAGTTCTGAAACAGAGTACGTGGCCGAGTTATTCGCGCCCGGAAGACTCTGATTCGGCCGTAATGAAGTTTCTGCGTGGTCGAGGAGATCAAGGAAACGAACCGAAATCTGACCCCCCAAAAGAAGGCCTTTCGCTTTCGGAGCAAGAGATAAAAGAGGAAAACGATGTGGGATCGATTCCCTCTCAATCTCACGTTGATGAAGATTTAGAAACCAAACTAAAGGTGGACAGACCAAGATCAAGGTCTCCGTCACCGTTTCGTCGTAAACTGAATCGAGATCGGCAAGATGAAAACACCCGTGGAGGTGCCGAACAGGAAAAACCAAAAAGCTCAGCTGGCATTTCTTTATCATCTCTGTTGGCGAGTTTAGCGAAAGATGAAGTACACGTTGAGCCTGAAGAAATTATTACGGATACCGAAGACAATGAAAGTAGAGCAGAGATAAATTCTGAAATTAAATCTTCTTCAGAATTGTCTTTCAATTTAAACCATTTTGAGGAGACGAGGAACACAAAGGCTGGTAGTGATGCACGACAATTACCGCGCCCTACGGTTGACAAATCCCCTCAGTTCGCAAATTTTTGTTTTTGTTCTTTATTAGTTTATATCTACTTCATCACGTCGTCTCCTCCGTTTCTGTCTGGTTTAGTGCTTGGAGGTTTACTGACATATTTAGGGGGATGTGCATTTCTTTGGCTGTTTTGTCCAGTAGACTCTATTGCTGAACGATATGAAAAAGAGCTAATGGAATATGAAGAAAGAGTAGCCAGAACCCCTAAGCCTGATAACAAATCTACTGATCCTGGATTACTTTTAAAAAGAAACAAATTAGAGGCAAGTATTCAAGTTTGCATCTATTAAAAACATTTTTCGTGACAGGAAAAGGAAAGTCGTCTTAGATCGATTTTTTAGTTGTCCTTTTCCTTCTGGAAGCGTATTCGTTAGTTTCATGTTACTCTCTCCGCCTTTAGCGCGTGTTTGTACAATTAAGTTTGTCATTGACTCTAGGAAGTCTGATATTCTGCAGGAACAACATTTGTAAAATTGTATCGCGATAAATTTTTAATGATGTTATTCGAATTTTTTAAATCTTTCTGTACTTTGTATATCGTTACAATTGGTCAATGATATAGATAGATCCGTGATTTATTGACTGACCTAGTGATCGAATGTTATATACAATAATCTGTAGCTTTTTTGCATCAAAGTTGAAATAAAGTACTCTTAGGGAGACATGAGGAATATTTTTTTTTGCCAAATGATTAAGGTATAGTTTATCTAGCAGATTAATCTATGATTATTACTTTTATCCACCAGAGAAATGACATCATAAATTGCACAAGCTTTTAAGTGGCTTTACTTTAAATTGTTTTACATAAACAGTGTTTTTATTGTTACAATGAATGTGTTGGTTATTTTTTAAAATTTCTGTCCACATCTTACCTTTCTTGTTTGTTTTTCAATTTTTCAGGGCTGGATGTTTAAGTCATATGATTATGTCCCAGACAAGTTTGAGTTCAGTGCTGAGACTTTGCCAGTCTTTGCTTCTTTAAGTGGAACAAACTTGAAACTGTCACATCCTCAGGTGGATGATTCAGGAAAGAAGTTTGACCCGCGATCGATCGAAGAGGGAGCAAGCATATCATTCTCAAGACACGAACACTATGATATAACTGGAAGCAAAGTTTCACTTTTACCACCAACAATGACAATGAAGAAAGTATGGAGTCGAAAGTTTCCAATCTGCCTTGCTCTTGAAAAGCCAGGGACACATTCTGAAGATATCTCTTGTTTTAGTAAAAGTGCAGACCAGGAAAGTGATGCAAATGAGAGAAACAAAATCAAGGAACAAGATTCTCTAGATGATGTTGGTATGCTTTACTTATTTGCAAGGACTGGTAGAGAAAAAGAAGATTGGTATAATCACCTATGCAGACTTCTTAACAACAATCCTGGAAACTCCTCTGACCTGGAGACTATGCCACTGTGTTCATATCCCCAATATATGGCTAAACTCATTGATCAGCCTTCCCAACAATCAGAAATTTCATGGGTGAATGTCATGTTTGGGAGAGTTTTTTGGGATGTATGGCATGACAAGTATTGGACCAACAAGATCAAGGAGCGCTTTGAAAACAAGCTTACCAAGATGAAGAAACCCTCCTTCATCCGTGACATCTCTATTTCTGATCTTAACCTTGGCCAAAGTCTTCCAGTCGTAACAAAGACATCTTCTCCAAGGGTTGAACATGATGGTACATGGGTTGATTTAGAAGTGACTTACAATGGAGGCCTGATCCTCACCTTCGAAGGCCATTTAAACATAGAAGGATACTTGAGTTACTTTTTAAGCCTTGGAAACAGTGAACATGCCGAGCTTGAAATGGCAGAGCTGTCTAGGAAATATGAAAATCTTGATAAAGAAAGTTTGGGTGCAGATGAACTTGATAATGATTCTGGATCTGAAAGTCCACCTGACAGTGACTCTGACTTTGAATCACCAGAATCTGACTTTGAAGAGTTCATGATCAAGCCTCTTGGAAGTGTGCATAGAGGAAGACATAAGCTTGTAGATATTCCTCAGAGTGAAAGCTCTGACTCATTCACCTTGAGCAGTGTTGATGGTGATGAAGAACTACTAGAAAGCAAGGATCCTTTATCTCTGGGCAATGCAACAGATGTGGAAGTAGGAAATCCTTCTCTGGAAAAGAGCACACAACCAAGAAAGAGACAACTGTCTCCTCAAAAACAGAGTTCAAGTGAGGAACTATCAGATAAAGGCTCACTCACAGTGACTCTTCCTGAGAAGACAACAGACACTGCTCCTAGTATTCCAATGAAAAAACATTTAGGTCTTTCTGCTAAGAATGGACCAAAGCGCAAAATCTTCAGTGTAATTGAGCGGCTGGCAAAATCTAAGTGGGTGAAGAAGGCAGCAGAGACTGGCATTGTCAAGCGAGCAGCTGAGAAGTTTTCTAATCTTCCAATTATTTTGTCAGTGGAGGTACTAACAGTCAAAGGAACTCTTGCACTGAACATTCCCCCACCTCCTACAAACCGGCTTTGGTATGTTGTGATCAACTGACATTTTTTACATACCGGTATTTACTGACAGTAGCCAAGCAGTTCACTCTTTCCATAAGTATTTGTTGTATTTGTGCCATAGTCACTGGTACAAAAAAGTATTTGACAGAAGTCTAGCTTTACATGGTTATCACTGATTTTCGCTTTACTAGGACAGAAAGAAAAAGGCCAGGAATTTTTATTGAGGAAGGTATAGATGCTCCCCACCGTTGGTAACCCCATATTCAGTAAATTCAATCAGTTGCCACATGCCAGTAAATCAAGAAATTTGAATATAGGTTTTGAAAGGGGAGTTGTACTCTCTAAAATGAGAGTGAATGTATGAGTTTTACAAACTTGGAAAAAATTGACTGCAGCACAATATTATAGAAAAGTGATTTTCTCCTTTAATTTATTACTGGAAGGCAAATAAGATGCAAAACAGAACATTTTTTTTTTTTTTGTCTGTTAAGTGGTAAATTTTTATTTGATTGTATTTTTTGTTTTCTGCTACTTGTACATTCAGTAATTTAGTAAGAACTGGTCTGGAAGCTTTGCAAGAACCACTAGTGGTGGGATTTTGTAGAATACTTTAAACCTTATCTGTTAATGGGGTGTATTTGTTTTCAGTTTGCATTAAATTCAAATTTGATACACACTTTTTGTAGGTATGGTTTCCGAGGAAGTCCTATGCTGTTTGTATCTGCAAGACCAAAGCTTGGTGAACGCCAAGTCAAACTCACCCATGTTACTGACTGGATTGAAAAAAAGCTGAAACAAGAGTTTAAGGTAAGTTGCTTTTTAAATAGAAATCTGTGAATTAATGTTTAGTGACTGAGATACAGAGAAAACAAGAGAGCAGTTGGGTTTCTGTTGCAGACTACAGCTAGAGCTGAGTACAGACCTCAAGGAGGCTAGCGTGTATGGAGTCTTGTTTCAACCCATGTGTGGTGCAGTAGTCAACCACGACCCTTCATAATCATACCCTAAACTCAGCTACATCAGCAGGTGGAACAGTCATTCTCTTAATTTGAGAGGTGCACTGTCATTGCAAAGTATCACAGATTAATTTGGTAAAATCAACTAAGTTGAAATTGTAAATTGGCCACTGTAAAGAGTTAAAAAGCTGATGTTTCGAGTGTTAGCCCTTTTTCAGAGCGAATGACTTGATTACTTACTGACTAGCTCTTTTAACTTGTGCTTCGAGCTTAATTTTGTCTTGTGTCTTGTTTTTACCCTTGCTGTTGTGTTAATGTTGCCTTTACTTTAGACTAGTTTTCTTGTGCATTATTTTACAGTTTTCAAAATTTCTTGTGCTTGATTTCACTGCTCATTGTTTTGTAATGTTCCAGAACATGCTTGTTCTTCCCAACATGGAAGATCTTCCCATTAGGCTCATGAATTCAGGGCTGGAGGAACAGTTCCCACAGTGGTGATGGAGTCATGACAAAGCTAGCCAGAGCTTGTGAAACATTCTGTTACAGCTTGAAGTGTTTTCTGCTCTAATTAAAGTAATTGCTGCTTTGACATTGAAATTTCAATGTTGCCCTTGGTGCATTGAGATAGGGATTTACAAGATCTGCATATGAACTGACTTCATTTTGATTGATTGTAACAATAGAATGGCAGTGGTTGTCACATGTATCATATGACTTGTGTGGAATGTGTGAAAACTGCATTTGAAGCAATGAAAGGGTTGAGGAGAAGTTTATATATCTTATTAGACGTTCTGTGGTGTAGTATTGCTGAGTATTTTTACAAGTTGTGCCATATTTTGACGAGCCTGTAGGGTGAGTCAAAATACAAATAACGAGTAAAAATACTCAGCAATACTACACAACAAAACATCTAATAAGTTATTTATTATCCAACACGCCAAACTGTTATTTCAGTGTGGGCGAATTTCGCGGATATTTATTTACGTTGAGTGCGTGACAGAAGTATGCGAAGTGGAATGGAATTGGCGCGTTGTCATGTTGCTGTTTCTATTTTCTTCAATATATGAAGACATTTCCAGGTCGTCTAGCTGTTTTTCTTCATTCAATTCATCTAATAAACTTGGATGTATTTTCCAGCCATTCTAACTCTTCATCATCGGAAATAGGATTCAAATTGTCCGCCCTTTTTTTTTTCGTAACTACAATTCAACTCTTCGCTTGTGCGATGCGAGAAAACTTGTTTAACTGGTACTCAAGAGTACAAATACCGCATGGTATTTGTACTTGTCTATGGCGTTATTTGTACTCTACGAAGTGTAGTTGGATAATAAAGGATATTATTGTAATTATTTCTATTATAATTGTTATTCTTAATCAAAGCTTTAAACATTTTGTAATGAATAGCCATTTAAATTTTAATTATTAAATTAATATGAATATGTATTACAGAAAGTGTAGGTGTATTAAAAAGTGTTTTTATCTATCAATATTTTTTAATGTACATATGTATAGGCTATTGTTGTCCTTTCATTTCCATGCAGGGCTGTGTTCTTACAGCCCTGCATGGAAATGCAAAGTTCTGTGCACTTGTAACAGGCAACCAATATTTACTTTTAGATAACTTAATATGTAACTTCTGTTACAGCCACTGGACTGTAGCCCACACCTAAAATCTATGAGAGAAGAAATTTTCAAGTTGGAGAATCCTATAAGATATTTTTAAGGTAAAAATAAGGTTACAATTAATGAAACTGAAATATGAAAATGATCACAAAGGGTGGATTACTCTGAAGTTTTTAAAGTAACCACCCTTTGAAGGTAATGATATATTTTTAAGGTTGCTAGCTAATCCCACAAAGAGGCAATACTTAATGGATAATCATTGAGGCATATAGCATTATGAGAAATATTGCAGCCAGCTGAGGCTGTAGGCCAAAGCTGGCTGCAATATTTCTCATGATGCCATGTGCCGAAGTAATTATTATAATTATTGATCCCCATGAAATCCTATTGTTCTGTGTCTGTGTTGGATCTTCGATTTTAGTCGCACCTATGTGTGATAATTGTGATGCTCATTGCTATTGTTCTTTGTTGTGATGAATATATCTTATTTTAATTGTGCCAAAGGTTGTTATTGTAGCTCGTTGTTATAGTTGTTTAAAACAGTTCTAATGATGGAATTAATTTGTGCAAGGCGCGTAACACTGCTAATTTGCATACTTTATAAGCCAGAGAATTCAGTCATTTTACTCAGTGCAAACCTGGGTTTAGAAAGAGGATGGATTCGTCGGAAGACAAAGGATTATTTATTACACAGAGCTCTACAAAGGCTGATATTTCAGCAAGAATCGAAGATAATGTAGAGTAACGTTTGGACATTTCTGTCAGTGCTTTAATTCTTCATAGACTTTTAAAAGCGGTGTTTCCATTTTCTCTTTTTAAATAGAGCAAAGATTGAGAATGCCAATTACAGCTTCAGAATGCGAGAAATTTGACAAAAGTTGGGTTTCAGACCTCTATGTAAACCACTATTGTGATGGAGCTTCCTAATAAAAGATTGTTATTATTATTATTATTAGCCACTGGAAATGGGTGTAGGTTTTGAAAGTCTTTGAGGAGTGGAAGAAGCAATATTTTTAATAATTGTAACCAGCACACTGCAATATTTTTTACATTGCAGCATGCTTATTTAGCATGTTTAATTATATTACCCCTGATAATTTCCCTGCTAACATAAAGGACCGCCTCCATTTTCCTCATACAGTTGTTTTGTCATCTAAAGACTACAATCATTGATTTAATGCAGAGAGAGAACAATAGAATTTCATTGGGATCAGTAATTATATAAAATGTTTGGCTATTTCACTACATGATCTAGGTTACAAACCTCTTTGACCTCTTGGACTGAGATTTTCGACTACATCAGTTAGAAACAAGGGCCAGAATAAATTAATTAATTGTTTTCATTTGAATGACAGTCTGGTTTCATCTGACTTCTTCTGAATTTGAGTTTTACTTGTAAGAATGACCTAAAAAGTACCACGTATTTAATAACTTTTCTAACATTATGTTAACTGGTATTGTTTAAATGTAAAATTGTATTGTGTGGTAAAACTTTCAAAACCACTGTGTAAACTAAAATATAGTATGGATAGCTTTTGAACAAACGAAAGCTGTTACATTATTTTGTCTAAGGAATAACACAATTAAAGTACATTAAATATTAAACTTCAAGCTTGATAATTTTAATTTCACAACTCTGGTCATAATAAAAAACTTGATTGATTGGCTTGGTTACTTCACTGTAGCAAATCCTGTGTTCATCTGCAAATTGAACAAAATGCTCTTCCTCAAAATTATCATTTTTTTTCACAGAACATCTTTAAAATAAAGGACCATCTGTGCATTTATTGTAACTAGAATGTTTTAAATTTATGTATGAAATCAAATGAAGTTATCTTTACTTACAAAGGCAATTAAGGAACAATTCATAAGTTTGCAGATTCCTGATGGTTGAAGCAATGAAAGCAACAGGCTTCCCCCTTTTATCACCACAGGTACTACAACAAATGCACATGTTAAAACATTACTTAACTTTCCCAAATATTGACATTTCCGTGGACAAAGTAACTTTCTATGAGAAGCTACCATATTAAAATACTAACTTGATTGACACTTACTTTAACAGCATGTGCAAAGCTTTCACTAATGCTGGAGTCAATTCAGTGTCATAAACAACATCTAGAAAAGAAATTAACAACAGGTTATGTTTATAGCCTGATAGTTATCAAAAGAGAACTCAAACACACTCATGCTTAAGTCACATGGGAGCTAAAAGGCAAACCCAACTGCTTTTGATGTGTAAAGGCTGATAGTTTTGAAAGAAATTGTTTGGGGCTGTGTTGGTGGGAGTAACGAAATAATTTGGATATATCAACAAAGTTGATATGGTAAATTGGCCACCGTAACGGTTACAAAAGCTGACGTTTCGAGCATTAGCCCTTCGTCGGAGCCCTTCGTTCCGACGAAGGGTTAACACTCGAAACGTCAGCTTTTGTAACCGTTACAGTGGCCAATTTACCATTTCAACTTTGTTGATATATCCAAATTATTGCTTTTGATGTGCTTTGACCTGAACCTTTGTCTGCACATTTTGATCCCTATACCACTTACAAATTCATCATAAAGTCCTAAAGGACTGTCAATTTTGACCAGTCACAAGACTGTAACTAATATTTGTCAACCAGAATTAAGGTGTTGATCAGAATACACTTAATGTTGTGTACTATGATGAACAATAGTATGATTTAAGATGGTGCACTGAAGCCCCAGACTGAGCATTTATGGTCATAAGGCATTGAAGTAAGTGATCCTTGGTGTCATCTATCACAAAGAAGAAGCTGTTGAAGTAAGAAACTAAGAGAGCAGCATAGTATAGCTGTTGTGGGTTTGTGGAGCCTTGTCAACCTAGCCTAAATAGCCTTTTAGGACAAAGGATCTCCAAGTAGTGCCAACACCAAGGTCTCCCCAGTGTATATCCCGTGGATTTAGCATCACTTAGTCATCATTTCCCCACCACAGCCACACCCTATGGGTGTTCTACACTCAATGAGTAAGTATACCGTTAAAAAATATATTTTTAACACTTGTAGCATTCCTGTTTTTTTTTTTTTCATTTTATATTTGACATGTTCTTTTATTGTCCAATATTAGATAATATATAGCTAAATACTCTGACACTTAAATAACGTTCATTCAATCATTCCTTTACATACCAGCAGCTAAAATGATCCCAGTTGAAAACCTCCTTAAATCACTCTTCTTTAAAGTTGTCCAGTCTAATTTACAAATGTCAACTTGAGTGTCCCAAGAATGATTTGCACAGTCTTCATTTAAGTGCCTTATCTTACTTGAAGGATGTCTTAAATAGCGAGCAATGAAGTCTGTAGTACAACTTGACAGGTCATGAATATCTCCATTTTCAGAATAGTCAGATAAACATTCCATACAATGTGATATTTGGTCAAACTTTTGTACAGCTATTTCCTTTCTGGTAGTCAATTTAGAGTCATGCTGAGAAGCTGCATAACTGTGATCTGAGTAGTCATGATTATCTTGACTCTTGAGAGCCAATTCTTTATGTTGTTTGTGCATGTCACTCTCTGTGTGAGGTTCACGAGTCCTTTTGCAATCGCAATATAGTAATTCATTGTCTGTTTGGCTCATGACAAATCCATTCAGTTCAAGGTTGCATTTAAGTGCTTTGAACACTTCATTATGACAGTCACTGAATATGTACTGGCTTGGTGAACTCATGGAGCAAATAGAAAGTCCAGTAAGTCCAGTACCGCAGCCCAGCTCTATGATGCATCTGGAAAATCAAACCAAAGAGAATGAATAGTGAATGGAATATTTGAAAGTGCAAACAAGGAAATACTTCAAGAATGATTTGGAGGCTTTTGAATGAAGTGGCTGACTGTAAAACTATGGCATTTGGATGGGATTTTACAGTATAGGCCCCTCTGTATTTCATGTATTTTCCCTAACAATTTGCAAGATTTATAATGATAGGTGGCCAGCAGAAATGTCAACATTAATGGGTAATGTGTTGAAGTACACAACACAAGTACCGTAGACATCCCAAGATTTACCTGTCTTGAAATGTGGAGGGGTTCTCTAGTACCCACTCAGCAAGGTATTCTCCTGCCTGTGATATCAATCATTCCAAAAGAAAATCAAATGTGAACATTTTGTTATTATCACCCTCACAAACTACCCCTTACCCTTCCACCCTTGTAGAATTTGTGAAGAATGACTTACTTATAGTTCTTTCAGTCATAATTTGACTGTGGGTTACTTTAAACCATTTCCAACTTGACATAGTATCACTTTCTAAGGCAGAAAAATGTTCTCTAGGTTTGTACCCCAATGGCTTTTACAAAAAGTCAGTTCCATCTAACGATAACAGTCGCCCTGGACACATAAAATTACCATAATTCAGTAATTATATGATATTATCTTAGAGGAAAACTCAACTGAAAACTCACCATCCAACTGCTAAGTCCTGTTGTTCCTTTGGAGATAAACTGTTGAGTTTCTTCAAGGGTTAACAGGGCTCCGCATGGCTAGAACAGGGACCAAAAGTTTAACCCAAATTTGTCTTTCCCCTGCTTAACCTTATGGCTTATTTGACAAGAAGAAGCCATTATAAAACTATCTCCCTCTACTAAGGAAATTGTTAGTCAAGTTTTAGAGATAATTCACCCACTCATATGCTAAATATTTCCTGATCAATGACTGTGAATATATGAAAATCATATAATGTGCACTGTAGTTTTAAGAAATATAAATGAAAGCGATCCTTGCAGTAATGAACACTACTTAAGTAGTAGTGAAAATAAGGCCTGAAAAAAATACACACCCATCTTATGCTTGTACTAGATTTTTTCCCTATCTGACACAAACAGCATGACACCAGAAGCCCTTCACACGCCAAGTAAAAATGACCATCCACTTTCCAGTTGTGGATGTCTTTTTTAAGGAGTTGCCTTTTCCAAAATGCCCCAGGGGAACAATTCCCCAGGGATAAACTCCTTCACATGTGCTCTTTACATATCACAATTGCACATGTCTTCCATAATTTTCTTAAACCTTGGCACTTTCATGAATGTCGTTTTTGATGGTAAGATTTCTGAGTGAATCCATATGTTATCATGCGTACAGCTCTTGGATGAAATGGCAAAACAACAGATTGCCTTTGGGACCAGGGATTTGTTCTAGAATATTAATAGTATGGAGTTATGCAGAAATCTTCCTACTCTTAGAGTCTGTCCTGTATACTCTAATTTCTGAATGATCCTCACCAGAACATATGTTTTAAAGCACTTGTTATCCAAGTGTTCTGCTTTACCACACACATCACCGTAGGCTTCATAAAGTTCATCAGCGATCTCAATGCAATTCTCCTCACATGACTTCAGCATGTGTTTTAGAAACAATCTTTGGTATGATACTGAAGGAGCATGTGATGATTCTGCGGTGAAGAAATAAGTCTAAAAAATAAAAATATATATATATTGTGGGAGGAAAAAGACAAGTAAACTACAAGTTCATCCCTACAAGCCTGTTTCGAGGTCGCCCACTCATCAGGGGATTTATATATATATATATAAATATATATAGATATATATATATTTTTTTACTAGCTAATTCAAAGACGAAAAAATAAAAATTGAAATTTATCGATGTATCACAAAGTGACAAACCATGCACAGGATTTTTCTCTGTTTTTCCAAGTCGAGACTTGCCTGCTCAAGTGCCTGAAAAGCAATTATAACATTAAGGATAAAATTGTTGAATTCAGCTGAAAGAGATTCTGTACAATTCCATACAATTTCATTAAATAAGTGTTGTTAGATGAACGAAAACAATGGCGTTAAAAAATATAAGTTTGGGGAAAATGCTTTTGTTTGAGAATAGTGGGGAGTCAAGTTACCCTTAAGTCATCTAGCCCGAGTTTATGTTGCTCGAAAATAGAGATGTATCGCCCAAGTTTTGACACCACTGGCTCTTTTTGAAAAATAAACTTACTTTCCAAATAAAAAATTTCAACGGAGCCATTTGTAAGTACTGCTTTTGGATTATATCAAAGTTCAAAAGGCCGCAGCCGTTCGCCATGTTGGATTCTACTATGACAGAGCGGGACCTGATACCTAGTCAAGTGCAGGATCGATCATTTTGGCGGCGTTGGGCTTGCGTTTCCAAGATGTGAGTAGATTCCTGCAGGATCCTCGGCCATCTTGCTATTACTGAGCCTTCAAAAGCTGCTCTTTTTATCAAGTTTTATTTTTAATTATATCGTGGTACATATTAGATTGTTTTCACGTTAATTTTGCCGTGAATTTTGTCTGTCTTCAGGGGTCACAGAAGTCGCTCGCGCTCTCCAGCACCTCGCAAAGACAAAGAAAAAAAGCGTACTTCTAGTACCCGTGGCCGTAGTCCAGTTAAGTCAACTAAGAATAAGACAAAGGCTAAAAGCAAAGGGGATTCAAGCAAAGCGACTGCCAAAAACGGCACAGATAAAGGAAGTCGCCGCCGAAGTCGTTCACCCAGCAGGTGACTATCACTTTTCGTGAGACCTTTATAAATGCCTTTCACCTCAGTTTCATTGTGCATTGGTGATTTGACCCCAGCATTGCGCCACAAATCAATTTTATCCTGTTCACAAAACTATTATCTACGCAGTTTCAGCTTGGCAGCCACTATCTTGGCGTATTCATCATTGTTTGCTTACCATATGTAACCTTCTGCGCAGGTCAACGATTTGTTCGCCAGTAACATCAGTGATTTCAGAAGTAACGATTAAAACTGTGTTTCATGCCTACGAGCACAGCTTAGCTCTGAAAATGATGCAAAACTTAGGTAGGGAAAGGTTGAACCCACAGGTATTTGGTATTGGTTGTGATGTCAATTTTGTAGTGCACACATTCTATAGATATGGATATATGAAATGCGCTCAAATACTTAAGAAGTAGTGAAAATAAAGCCTGAAAAGTGTTTAGGCTTGTTCAGGCTAGCATACAAGCTTTAGTTTTTTTTTTCCCCCGGCCTTATTTTCACCACTGCTTAAGCAGTCTTCATAACTGTAATGATAACCTACCTCCTCATTTCTTGATCTCCAGTTCAAATATATAATATTCATATATTCACAGTTGTTAATATAACACTATTGAATTTGGTTTTTTATATGATTTATCATGCCCATCCTCATCAGTTCATCATCCAGCTCCGGCAGTTCGAGCACTAGCCGCAGCTCCAGTTCAGGGTCAAGCAGCAGCAGAAGTAGTAGTAGTAGCAGTAGTGGATCAAGTCATAGTGGGTCCAGTCGCAGTAGCAGTGGATCAAGTAGCAGCAGTAGTAGTAAGGATCTCATGAAATGATTTTCTTGGAAAAAAATATTCATAGCATTTGGGAAATACTTATCCACACAGCTTAGTAGACCTATCTCTTGACAAAAAAAAAAAAAACTTCATCATTTTTTATCACAAGATTGATGAGCAAGAGGTACCATCCACTTATAGCTGCATAAATAAACTCAGAAGTTCTTTCCTACATGAATTGTGTCACACCCAGTGCATTGTTGAATGTTGCTTTGGACAGACTCTTGCCAACTAGCTTGTGAACTTTTTGCAACTGCTTTAAAATTGAATGCCATTGAGTATGTGGAGTACAACTAGTCTTACATTATGAACACCATGAACCCTCTAATTCCCTTCTGTTAGTCTTTTTCAGTGATAATTAATCAGATATTCTGTGAATATTTCAGCAAGTAATTTAATGTATAAGAAAACAAGGTTGCAGTCAAAAATTATCTAGAGCTGAATTGAGATATTTAAAAAAATAAGCATACTTCACCATAGCCTGTAAACCTTTAATGTTATTCTTCACAGAACTAAATATTTGTTTATCTTCCTACTTGATAGCTTCAATATTTTTGTTTTTGTTTTCTCATCTTTAGAGAAAGAAAAGAGCAAAGCCCCAAAGACTAAAAAGGAAGTGAAGGAAAAGGAGACCAAAGAAGTGAAAGAGGTTACAAAGGAACCCAAAGAAGTTAAAGATAAAGCCCTACCCCCTCCCCCTAAAGTGAAATCACCTAAAGCCTCTCCTCCTCCTCCTAAATCACCGAAGAAATCACCAAAGAAATCACCAAAGAAATCACCAGCCCTCAAGTCACCCACCCCACCACCACGCACCAGGCCTACGCGGCGATCTGTTTCCAAATCTGTGTCCAAGTCTCCTAGTCCTGTGAAACGTGGACCTCGCGCCCGTTCATCGTCTTCCTCAGCTTCTTCGCGCTCACCGAGACGACGCAAAAGAAGCCCTACCCCCAAACCGGCTAAGCTTTACGTGGCTCATCTTACACGCAACGTCACTAAGGATCACGTTTTCGAGATATTTAGCGTATACGGTCATGTTAAGTCAGTAGACTTACCCATGGACCGTTTTAACTTTATGCCTAGGGGATTTGCATACGTGGAATATGACGAAGCGGACAATGCAGACACTGCCTTGAAACACATGGATGGAGGACAGATTGATGGGCAAGAAATTACTGCACAGATGGTGCTTCCTATCAGGCCACGCGACGTTAGACCCGCGCGCCGTCCCAGTCCACCCCCTAGGCGCCGTCCTATGCCAGCTTGGAGAAGATCACCGCCTGCACGATTCCGTGGCTCGTTCAGAGCGGGTAGACGATCACGTTCTCCGTCTCCAAGGCGCAGGTCTCGTTCGAAATCACGGAGCAGAAGTCGATCACCACCGAGGCGACGAAGATACAGCCGATCAAGTTCGAGTTCATCGCGGTGATAGGGACATGCCTGTTTAAGGAGAATAACAGTGTAGAAATACTTCGAAAACAACTAGCTGCTTTACTGCAGTTGATTTTTTCCAGCACTTCGAGATTTCTAAAACGAAAGGACGTTTCTACCGATGCGCTTTATTTTTCTTTTTACCTTGTCTCTTATTTTAAAACAGTACGTTTCCCTCGGCTCTAGACAGTCATATAATGTTAAAATGACATTCAAGTTGTATCTCAGTGTTGAGTATAGTATGGCAAGTTTGATGTTAGTTTCTCTCGTAACGCCTAGGTTTGAGACCCAGGTCTTCGCTATTTTGTTGTAATAAAGAGTAAGTCATGATTTGCATGAGCATTAATCAGGTTATAGAGTGCTCTTGTGACGTGTTAGCCCAACAGTTATGTAGTGGCCCCAATCTTTCGTGATGATTTCTCATTTTTCAAATCACTGAGCACTCGTGTATCCTTTACATGAATCCGGTGAAGTGTGTCCATGGATAATAAAAAGGGCATTCTCTGTCTTTTACCATGGTGCATCCTTTTTCGTGAAGGTGGCGCAAAATATGACCCATCTCTGGCTTCTCCGAATGAAGTTGAAACTACCGTCGTCTTCTGTTTCTTCGACAGGCACGGTTTCAATCATTGTACTGTTCCAAAGTGAAAAACGGCGGAGAACTCCGAAACTTTCTCGAGTGCCTTTAAATACGCTCACACTTGTTTACATTATTAGGCTGTAAGGAGAATTAAAAAAACTCAAGAAAAGGCATTAAAACGAATTGTTACATTGTCAAGCGAGCACTGTATAGAGACTATGTTCAAGGTAACATCCAAGGATTAGTTTCGATCACGCAATGCAATACTTGCATCGCGCAAGAGAGTTTCGGTCGTGGAAGACTACAATTCGAGTTTACTCACTTCACCCACGCAAGTTTGCTTCTAACTGACTTCTCCCCCAGGTTATATTCTATATCAATTCTATATCTCTATTTATTAAAGTTGGTCTTAGTAAACTTATCTCGTAGCTCCCTTATGGCGGGAAAATCTAACATAGTAACCTGGGAACTAGACGCATAGCTAATTTTTGTCCTAGTAATTGATCATGGCGTTGAAAACAATAACCGTGTTTTGTGGTTCCAGCTTAGGAAATGATCAAAGATTTGAGGAAAGCGCCAGAGGTACCTCTTTTATGTCGAAATTTGCAACAATTTTGTCTCTGGTCAGATTTGATCAAAAGCACATATTACAAAAACAAGTTGGAACGTACAAATTATGTTGTGAAACGCCAAGAAATGGGTGCAATTGTGTGGATCAACGCAAAGAAAAACTTGCATATTTCATGAAAAAAAATTACCTATTCCTTTGACAGTGTAAGCTTCCTCGTTTAAACTCTTCACTTGCATTTCTGAGAGAAAGAAAAAATCAAGGAGATATGTGCGGAAATCTTGCCAAATACAGTTGATGTTGATTCCTCTAGATCTTCTTGTATTTAGAATTGTCCCCTGGTTTTGATTTTTGCAGCTCTTGGTCACTGCCTAGTGAAGAATAAAATAAATCTCATTTATGGTGGTGGTTCTGTTGGGCTTATGGGTATTGTGGCTGAAACTGTTGCGGAAGGCGGATGTGAAGTTACTGGATTTCTTCCTGAGTTCTTCGTTAAGGGAGGTATGAATGCCCAGGCAATATTGCCAAGCAAACTGATCCCTAAGGTGAAGGGTTAGGAGCAATAATGTTGTAAATGACATTCTAACAATTGTGAACATGTATTTGGGCTGGTAAGTATTTTGTATTTGAATGCTCACAATTTAGGCAATTACAATTGCCAGGAACAACTGTTTACATGAGAGATGAGAACAGAAATATTTGGTAGTTTGGTAACCTAGTGTCTTTGCTGAAATAAATCTTTAAAAGTACTCTTTATCAAGCATCAGTATATACCCATTTTGGATAATTTTTAACCGCAGATTTTAAGGGTATAGAAGGCATCGGAAAGACTGTACTTGTTCAAGATATGCATACAAGGAAGAGAAATATGTTAGAACAGGTACCAACAATAATTTTATGGATATAACTTTCAATGAACTAAAAGCACAGTGGCCTTATGGTCAGTGCTTGGGAGGCACACCAAATTCATTATGGTATGTTCTGAAGAAAACACATTTCAAATACTAGGGATAAACTGTGATACAGCAGACCTTCTCAGTCCAAGGGAAGACTATGTTGGGTGTGCCAAAAAGATAAAGCAGCAATTGTTCTAAGAAGAAGCCTATATTAGTTAACCTATATTTGCCTTCATTGTATTTTACCTTCGATCCTGGCCTTAGTGTTACTGTTAACTTTATTTATTACCGGCCCCTTTTTTTTTTTCACTTTGAGGGAGCCCATTATCTATAAGCCCCATGGTTTCTCTTTGGGCTTCCTCACCACTTTTATTTGTTTTTGTGTGACTGTCTTGTTTTTATCATTACTTGCATTTTGTGGTGAAAATATCATTTGTATTTTGTGATAAATAAATGAATTAATAAATCATTATCAAGAAAAAGAAACTCACAAGGAAAGGGCCATGGAGTTAAAAAAAAATGAAGCTGATATGAATCCTTCAACTTGACCCTAAGCCTCTATATTCATCTTATAATGCAGTATTGCTGCTTGCATTCTTTGTAACACTATAATAATTCTGGATGAATTTAATTGCTTACAATATTAATTACCTTAAATCAGAAATCTGTGTATTTGTAGGCTGATGCCCTGATAGCTTTACCTGGAGGCTTTGGAACATTTGAGGAACTATTGGAAATGATCACATGGTAATAACTAATGTTGAGACATTAAGCAGATTATCTTCTGCTCCAGAAGACAGTTAATGAAGCTTTAATCTTGTTGTTCCACTGAATCAGTTTTTCAAAAATGTTATCAACTATACTTGGAAGCATTGTTTCATCTGTTTATTTTAATATTTTTTTTCTTATTACTTTGACAGGTATCAACTTGGACTTCATGATAAACCAATAGGATTGTTGAATGTGGCCAATTACTGGGATAGTTTTTTGGAATGGGTTTGTTGAAGAGTTTCCTCCCATATTAATATACAAAAATTATATTAAGAACTTATCATACTTATACCAATGGTAATTTTGTTTCAAATTTACACTAACACTCTACACTGTTTCATTGGCAAGCTAAAAATTGTCAGAAGTGAAGAAAATCAAAATATTTCTACATTTTTATTTCTCCTTTCTCTACATAATTATAAACAAAGTCTTTTAAAAACCCTTATGAAGAAATTTTTCTTTCTTTTTTCACTGTCTTCATTAAATTGTCAGTAGTTTTATTATATACCAACATTATATACCTGTGTTTTTCTCCCTCTTTAGATTCAGAATGCAGTGAAGGCAGGTTTTGTGTATGGTGAAAACAAAGACATTCTGTCAGTTGCTGAAGATTGTGATACTCTTTTGACTAAGCTGCAAGAACGTGCTTTAAGTGAAGAAAAAACGCACAGAATATTGCCCAATATATGAGTTTATTACACGACTCGGGCAGTCAGAGGGCCAATAACTAAAATCAACCAATCAAAATGCTCTATTGCCGGTCCAATATTCTCTAAGTATTGGACCGGGCACTGTCCCGAATGGTCCCAAATGATACTGCACTTGTGTCCCTTTGAACTTCAGTCGTATAATAAATCTCTTATTAACCAAGCTTGCTTGGGACCGTACTGGAAGAATATCAGGCCTCTGTCTTTTTTGTACGGACCTTGCTGCGCTCGGTCCATACTGTCAAGACCTCAGGCCAATATTCTTCCAGTACAGCCCTCGCACTTGGTTAATAAGATATATTTATATGTCATTGTTAATTGAATAAATATTTGTCATTTTGTAACTTAAAATTTGTCTGGTTTTCCTTTTTCCACCTTCAAAACTGAAATTTAAATCATAGATTGGTAATTGAACCAGGCTCAACAAGTTATCCCGCCTATTGTAATTACAACCCTCGCCAAAACGTTTTCGTTGAGATATCTGGTGTTAGTTACATAAAGTAGAAAACTAAATAACATCATGGCGGCGCTAAGGACTCGAAAAAGAAATGGCAATGTTAACGGCCTCGACTGCGCTGTAAAAACTGAGGAAGACTTCTCAGGTAAAGTTAAAAGAAAGGGTGAAGAAAGCGTGTACTTCAAAAAAGATTGTAAGGATATTTCAAACGTCATACCATACAAAAGAGCAAGACTTAAAATCGATAAGAACCACATTTCGAATCAACTTGGTAGGTTGTTTTACGCCAGACCTTGTGAAGAACTGGCAAAAAATCTTCTAGGGAAGTTGCTTTATCGCATCCTTGACGATGGAGAAGTGTTATGCGGAAGAATAGTTGAGACTGAGGCTTATTTGGGTGAGGTTGATAAAGCTTGCCATGCGTATGGTGGTAAGAAAACTGAACGGTGTGAACCAATGTATATGGCTCCTGGAACAGCTTATGTTTACATTATATATGGAATTTATCACTGTTTGAATATCTCCAGTCAAGAAGCTGGTGCTTGTGTGTTAATCAGAGCTTTGGAGCCGCTCCAAGGTGGGTGCTGAACAAATGAACCCTCCTTAATAGTATTGTAATTACTAAGCTTGTAGCAACACAGGGGGCCCATACAATCTGTTTGTGTAGCCGACTGTTGTTTTATAGTGAATGTACCAGATTTACCGTTTGCCTCACCTGTAATATTCTTGATACGAAAACATGATGGATTTTGATAACAGTTTTAATAATTTAAAAATCCAACCTCTTTACAAAACGATGCTCATGTGTTCTCCTCATGTGCATGTCCGTAATGTGTAATACCGCTGATCATTACAACTTCCCCCAACGAAAATGAAAAGAAGAAAAAATTAACACAACAGAGTGTATGCACACTAACACCAAATTGAGAAACGCTGGGCAGTGAAACGAAATAAAAAACAAGAACTTATTAAAAGTGCAATATTTCCTCTAACTTAAACTTGTTAGAAATGTGTACACAGTTGTTAAGACAAATGTTTGGCACAGTGGTCCCACAGTTTCATCAAACATCAAGACGTAAGATATGTTCATTGTTATGCAACATAATCCTTGAAACGTAGAGGCCTTCTCACAGTTCTTCCACTTGCTGTCTTGTGAGGCTCTGGGATCTCATCCTCAGATGAATCAATTTCCTCTTGGTTGAGATATGTTGTAGTGGGTTTTTCAACAAGTGGGATTGCTTGGTCTGCTGTTTCCTTAGAGGGTGAATGTTCATAAGCTCTCACCGTTGGAGAATCAGTATTAGGTGAGATGTCAGTAATGGACTGCTTTCTGGTGATTTCATCAATCCTGTTCTATTTCTACGGTACTCTTTACCCTCATCAGTTCGAATCCTGTAAGATCTCGGTGTTCCAGCATGATCTGTTACAACGCCCGGTTTCCAGTGGCTTCCCATTTGCACTCTGATCCGGTCACCTTTCTCTAACGTGGGGAGATGTTTGGCATGTTGATCAAAATAGTGCTTTTGTTTTTCTTGTTTGAGCCTCAGTTTTTCCATAACTTTGTGTGAATCAAGGACTTTAGGCTGGAGCTGTGCGTCAGTTGTGGGAATTGTTGATCTGAGTCGTCTGCTCATGAGTAGTTGCGCTGGTGAACCAATGTTATCTATTGGGGTGTTCCTGTATTCAAGTAGTCCTAAATAGGGATCCCGGCAATCTTGCTTTGCTTTTGTTAGTAGGTTTTTCACTATTTGAACTTCTTTCTCAGCAAGACCATTGGCTTGGGGATACTGTGGACTGACAGTAGTATGTTTGAATTCCCACTGTTGAGCAAACAGCGAAAAGTCTTTTGAGGAATACTGGGGACCATTGTCGCTGATCACTTCAGGTGGTATCCCATGTCTGGCGAACATGGATTTGGTGAAGGTTATGACTGTGGTACTTTTGGTGTCTGGAAGCTTGGCTACTTCAAAATATCTTGAGTGATAGTCAACAATTATCAGGTATTCAGATTTGTCCCATATGAACAGGTCTGTGGCTACCATTTCCCAGGGCTTGGTTGGTATGCGCTGAGGTATCATTGGCTCTTTCGTGTTTCGCTGTTGATGCTCTAAACAAATGGCGCATCTTGCTATCATGTCGCTGATTTGAGAATTCATTCCTTGCCAGTATAGTACATCTCTTGCTCGTCGTTTGGATTTTTCGATCCCCATGTGGCCTTGATGTATTCGTTGGAGCATTTCTTTTCTCATAGAGGATGGGATCAAAATTCTGTCATTTTTGAGAATAATACCATCGATTTCAGAGAGCTCATCTCTTACATGCCAGTAGACTTGAATATTTGCTGGTGTGTGAGACTTTGTTTCTGGCCATCCAAATTTGATCATTTCGTTCAGCTCTTTCATTGATGGATCATTTGCTGTGGCTTCTTTAATTTCTTCTAGTTTTGGCTTTGAGACTGGTAAGTTAGAAGTTAGTAGGTGGACATGTAATGCAATTTCTTCTTCCATGCTGCCAGAAGTGGTCTTGGGAAATGGTGCTCTGGAGAGCATGTCAGGAAGTACTAACTCTTTTCCTGGTTTGTATTCCAATGTATAGTCATACTTCTGCATTCTTAGTAGGATTCTTTGCAATCTTGGTGGTGCTGATGCCAATGCCTTTTTAACAATGGCCTCAAGGGGCTTGTGATCTGATTCTATGGTGACTTTCTTGCCATAGGTGTATTGGTTGAAACGTTCTAGGCTGAACTGAATAGCTAAGAGCTCTTTTTCTATTTGACCATATCTTGATTCGGCATCAGTGAGGGATCTTGAAGCATATGCAACAGGACGTCCACCTTGTAGTAGCACCCCTCCTAGACTGGTTGGGGAGGCATCACAGCTGATGGTAACAGGTATTTGAACATCAAAAAATCTCAAGACTGGCCCTCCATCTTTGGTTAGGATATTTTTGATTTCTTGTAGTGCTATGTCTTGTTCATATGACCACTGAAATTTGATGTCCTTTCTTAGCAGAATTCTGATAGGCTCAGTGACAGTTGCCAGATTGGGAATGAACTTGCCCAGATAGTTGATAGTTCCAAGGAGTCTTTCTACTCCTTTTTTATCAGTTGGTGCAGGCATGTCGTTTATGGCACGCACCTTTTCATCATCTAGTTTGATTCCTTCTTGCGTGAGTTTGTGACCAATGTAGGTGACTTCTTTGACTTTGAAAATGCACTTTTCTTTGTTTAGGGTTAGGTTAATCTTCTCACATCATTCCAGGACCGCTTGTAGATGATGGTCATGTTTTTCTTCTGTTTCTGCATGCACTATTATGTCATCGATGTCGGTTTCAACTCCTTCCAAGTCGCTCAAGTGTTGACTCATCCGCTTTTGGAAAACTTCTTGGGCAGATGTGATTCCAAATGGAGTGACTTGATAACAGTACCGCCCAAATGGTGTGTTGAAGGTGGTAAGAAGTTGACTTTCTTCATCAAGAGGTATCTGCCAGTATCCTCGGTTAGCATCTAGCTTGGTGAACCATTTTGCATTTGCCATACGTGTAGTGATGTCCTGTATGGTGGGTAGCTGAAAATGTTCCTGTTTTATTGCTTTATTGAGGTGTTTTGGATCTAAACAGATCCGCAGACTACCATTGGGCTTTTCAACGATGGCCATGGAGTTGACCCAGTCTGTGGGTTCTTCTACCTTACGAACAACCCCTTGCTTTTCCATGTCATCCAATTCTTTCTTCACTCGGTTGCAAAGAGCTGCTGGGACAGTTCTAGGTGGGTTTACAACAGGTGTCACAGTAGGGTATATTTCAATGTGGTAAGGTTTTTCCAAACGTCCCAAACCTGTGAACACTTGCTTGTACTTTTGCAGCATTTCTTCTTTCAGTTCTTCGGAGAGCTTCTTAGCTTCCTTTCCTCTGTTTGGTTTGGTTTGGTCTTCTTCTCTCTTTTTTGCCATAGTCACTTTGATTAGACCCAGATCTGTAGATGATGTGAACCCCAATACTCCTGGTTGATTTGTTTCTACTATGTGGAACATCAGCTCCTGTGCGACATCTGTTTTAGATTTCACTGGTAGTTTAGTAGTGCCAAGTACAGTTAGCTTGTCTTCGGAGTAGCTTACTAGATTGTGTGTGCAGGCATTTATCTGTGGGTTGCTACCAACTATCTTCTTTAGGTCTTTAAACGGCATGATGTTAACTTGAGAGCCAGTGTCTATCTTGAGTTTTGTGATATGCCCTTTTACTGGAAGCTTCACATAGCATTCCTCGTCATAGATCTGAATGTCTGTAGTGACAGCTCTTACAAATAGGGTTGAATTAAGATTTTGTTCTTCCTCTTGTTGATCTACGTCCAGTCCATGGACTTTTTTCCGTGATCTACATACACTCTGGAAGTGATTTCTTTTCTGACAATAGTTGCATGTTTTGCCATATGCAGGACACTCTCTTAGACCATGTTTAGTTCCACAGTTCCAGCAATTGAACTTCTTGCTTGGAGGTCTTTTTTCATCATTAGCTGAGGGTGTCTTTTTGTCTGCAAATTTGTTTTTTCTCTTTTCCAATTCCATGCACTGATGAGTCACAGTCTAGTTCTTTCATTTGAATTTCCGTGGCCTCTGCAGATCGTACTACATCTACTGCTTTTTCGAGTGTAAGGTCTGTCACCCGGAGAAGTCTTTCTCTCGTTTTCGTGTTGTTTACACCAAGTACAATTCGATCCTTGATGAGAGAATTTTTCAATGTTCCAAATTCACATGTTTCACAAAGCTTTTTTAGTATCGTTACATACTGCTCGATACTTTCGCCGCTTTCTTGGGCCCTTGAGAAGAATTTGTATCTTTTGTAGCTGACATTTTTCTTTGGTTCACAGTATTGCTCAAATTTCGACAGTACCTTATCGATTTTCTTGTCATTGTCTTCTTCATCCCAGGTTAGATTGTTGAAAACATCGATAGCATCATTGCCGATAACTGTCAGAAGTGTTGCTACCCTGGTTGTACTGTCCTTCAAGCTTATTCCAGTCGCAATTTCGTAATTTACGTATTTCTGTTTAAATTTCTTCCAGTTGGCCGAGATGTTTCCCCCACTTAACTCGATAGGTTCTGGAGGTGGGAGGCTTAAGTGCATCGCCATTTTGATTGTGTGTTCTTCGATTTCCACTGGTTGTTGTGTTTCTTCAGTGTTTTCTACCTCTTCCGGCGTGTCGAGGAGTGACTGATCCTATGACATGAAGTTGGATCGCCGATGTTGATTGCTCTGAAACGCTGGCTGTTTTTTGTCCAAATTTTCGCTAGATGGATGGTTGAGTTTCTGTTTCTTGTTTTACTCCTGACACCATGTAATATTCTTGATACGAAAACACGATGGATTTTGATAACAGTTTTAATAATTTAAAAATCCAACCTCTTTACAAAACGATGCTCATGTGTTCTCCTCATGTGCATGTCCATAACGTGTAATACCGCTGATCATTACATCACCTATAGTGATATATTGCTGACTATGTACATAATTTATTGGTAAATGAACGTTGAATTACTTTACCTGTGGTGTATAGTCGTCCTTTTGCCTCAAAAATGTTTTTTTTGAGTGATTTTGAATAAGTCTGAGTTCATCGTTAATGTAATACAAAAAAGAAAGACAAGGGTGGAAGCCTTGTTTTGAAAGGGTTCAAGCGCCCGATCGATTTTCCCCCCGAAAATCGCATCGTTCCACTTTCAAACTTCGCAGCATTAAGGTCAAAAGATGCACGACTCTCCTCATACCTTCCAATCAAAAATCCATCCAAACAGACCAAAGCTAGCCCTCGAAGAAAATCAAAATCTAACAGTATTTGAGCACCTGGGGTGTGTAGCAAGATTCTCCTGTGCCAGCCAGAAACCGTCATGCTGATTGCCCTTTTCTGATTGGACGACGTTATTTTGAATTGGATGACGTTATTTTGAATTGGTCAATCAGACATGACAGTTTCTGGCTGGCACTTGAGAATCTTGCCACGCATCCCAGGTGCTCAAATACTGTGGGATTTTGATTTTCTTTGAGGGCTAGCTTTGGTCCGTTTGGATGGATTTTCAGTTGGAAGGTATGAGGTGAATCATGTGAAGTTTGAAAGTGGAGCGATGCAATTTTCAGGGGGAAAATCGCTCGGCCGCTTGAACCCTTTCAAAACAAGGCTTCCACCCTTGTCTTTCTTTTATGCATTACATTAGCGACGAACTCAGACTTATTCAAAATTGCTCAAAAAAAAACATTTTTGAGGCAAAAGGACGACTATACACCACAGGTAAAGTAATTCAATTCGCTTATTTATCAATGATTTATGTACATAGTCAGCAATATATCACTATAGGTGAGGCAAACGGTAAATCTGGTACATTCACCATAAAACAACAGTCGGCTACACAAACAGATTGTATGGGCTCCCTGTGGTGGCAAGACTGCCAGAACCCCAATACATTAATTATGCATAGAGTGTTGCAAAGAAACCTTTATATTTAGTCTTTATGAAATGGGATCATAATTGATGTTTGGAGCTACATGGAAATCTTTCCAGCTTATATTTTGTTTTAGTTTCTTGGAATGCAACCTTGAACCTTTTAATTTAATGGAAAGTGTGCATGTTCCAAAAGAAGTTGAAATTGGTACAGATGAGAAATTGTAATGGAAAATGAAATTGTTTATGAAATTACAACATCTCTTTTACTGACTGACCAGTTTGCTGAGTATGGCAGAACTTGACGAGATCTCACACGTGCAGAGCCATTTTTTGTCGTGTGCACCGCGTGCAACGTGACTGAAAACTCACATGTGCAACCCAGCGTGCATGGTGATCATTGAGTAACAGTGTAAGTAAAAGATACTAAGGCTGAGACTGATTGCCTTTTGTAGCAGTTTTGCTCCAAAAATGGGAAAAACAAGTATTCTTCAAATGTTTTGCATATCTTAGTTTTACAGCTACCGCGTGAAATGCAGTGATTCTTGCATGCAAAATGGAAGTTTACAGAAGGAACTCGTGTGTGCACTTGCCATACTCTGAAAACTGGCTGAGTCTACCATCTATTGAAAACTTCTACTGACTGTTTGCCTGCAAAGTTGCTGGCCCACCTCTCAATCCAGAAACAATTGCTATTTTAGTTGAAACAGCCTTAATAAGGGGTAGAGACTTGGATGTGAAAAGTGAGCACAAGACTAATTTTCTGGTAATTATTTTCTTCGTTATACATTCTAGGATTAAGTTATATGAAATCATTCAGAGGGGTACGACGAAAAGATGGAGGTAATAAGCTGAAAGACTTTCAACTGGGCAACGGACCTTCCAAGCTTTGTCAAGCATTTTGTATTGAGAAGGCTAATCTCAATAAAGAAGACATGGCAACTTCAGAAAGATTCTGGCTTGAGGATGACAGAAATTTTCATGGAAGTCAACTTACTATTGTGACATCAACAAGAATAGGCTTAAACTCCTGTGGACCCGAGTGGGCCCTGAAGCCACTTAGGTTCTACATTTTAGGAAATAAGTGTGTAAGTGTTAGGGACAAGAAAGCTGAATCTGAAGTCCCTTAAACATACTAAAGAAAAGTTTTAATGCATTTTATCTTTTCCCAGTTTGGTATTGATTGAGATCTTAAGCTCAGTTTAAAGCTTAACTTTTTCCTGAGCTGAACCTGATACCCTTGGATTCACTCTTAGAGTGACATAGACAGTAACATAGACTTTAGTGGGGTAAGCATACTGGGCTGGTATCAAAAAAATTTTTAAGTGGAAAAGAAGGAAAATCATATAATGTTTGAGTCAGTTTGCTAGACATAACGTCTCGTAGTCACGTTCGACGCACTAAAAACTACTATAAAACGAATACAAGAATTGTAAAAACGTGTAAAATGGTATATAAAAAGTCACTTGTAAAAATGTAGCGGAATTCCAAATCGATTTCGATCAATTACGATCCTCATCAGTAGTACTCCGCCACGTTCCTGGCCTCGGCCCACAAAATTTCATCACCATATAATGTTTTGAGCAGTGGAAAAAAATTTCCCCTTATTATTATGCAGTCCCCTCCCTTGTTGTCAAGACACCTTGTCATTTTTATGGCTTGCTGATTCTATTTGCACTTGTGGTGTACGATCGTTACTGTAACATTGTTTTTACATTATTACACCCTTCCCATTGTGCACTTTCTCTTTTCCAGCAAAAATTTATTACTGTTAGTACTAAACAGATTACCTCACCCCTGTTTCTCAGGACTAATAATAATAATAATATTGAAGCAAAGTACTTGTCTTCATGGTTCCCTTTATTAAAAGTTAGTTTACTATTTACAATACTGAATTTGTTTCTACAGACACAATGTCTATGATAATTGTCCATGAGTTGTATGTATCAGTTTCTCTTTTAAACAGATTAGTGTAAGAATTGAAAATTCATTTGCTGTGTGGAGAAATTTATGCAAGTACATATTTAAAAACAAAATTAAGAAAATTGATTGCTAACAAAAACAGTTTGATATAAAATACCGTTACTAACCAGAACACATGCCGTGATAATCATATAACTCTACCTTGTCTGCTATAAATTTTTAATCTTCTTCCTCACATCTAAACTTATCAATTGAAAAACTGTCTCTATAAAAGCCAGAACTGTAACTGTAAAATCATTTATCATTGGTCTCCTTTAAATGAATACCACAATTATTTTTCAATAAAATTTATAAGTCTATGCCACTATCAAAAACTATTTGATGGAGCTATTAAAAAAATAATTTGAAAAATTGGACACTTAGGGTTGGTTGATTGATGCAGTTTGAAATTATGATAACTAACAAAATTTTTTCTTATAATAAGTCACTTGAGAAAATAGGCACTGCATATGAGACTTTTTGTACAAGTAAGTTACTTTTGGGTGTGGACTGAAAGGAGTACACAACTGCATTGCAATATTGAGTTTGCCTTCACTCAGAGCACTCTGGATTTCCTTATTAAAAATTATAAATTATGAATGTGGGATACTTATTTGATAATATTATATCTTATATTTCTATTGCAAATCTCAGAGCAACCTAAAATATTCTTCACTCCCAACTAATGATTTTAAAGTACCAAGCAAGTTAATGTGTATTCGTAGACATGATGTAAACTGGAATTAAAAATGTGCAATGAAGCTAATCAAAGTAAATAAGTACTCCAGTGGGTGGTTCTGGTTTTTCTCCCTGATTCTCATGCAATGCTGGTCCCTGTCTTTCATCTTTACTGTGTCTTTCATCTTTATTGTGAACAACAAGCTTCATCTTTCCCTGATAAAACAAAATAAAACTAGTAAGCAAGATTTTAATAATCTCAGTTCGTGTGGCAGGAGACAACATGGAACTTTGCCAAATGAATTGAGGCATGAAGGCTATTCTTCAAAATTCTATCAAGTGTCTCTTGACAATTCCTGATAGTTTTCCACAACCCAGTCATCCTCTTGTGTGGAGACAGCCACTGTGAGAGCAAACTGTCTCATTCTACAAGACAACATAATGACCTGACAAGGGCTTTAAACCAAATCCTTCAAGTGGTTTTCAACCCTTGAATTCCCAAAATCCCATGAGTAATTCTCCCTCTTACTCCCTCACATTTCCTTTTAAGTTACAAAGGAGAATTTGGTGTTCTACCATCTTGCTGACAAACTTGTCCGGTTTCATAACATGTTTGCAAGATAAATTGGAATTGCAAGGAGAGATTGCATGTTCATCACGTCTAGCACTTGAGGGTTAACAGGGAACCCATACACATGTAAGCTTAAATGTTGTAGCCCAAACTTGACTTGCTAATGACACTGTCTGTTCAAACATAATTGTAAATCAACAAGTTTCATTACAAATGATCTGTTCTAACAATTCACTACCAAATATCAACATAACTCACCTGATATTTTCCCCACATTGCAAAGATGTTACTTAGTTTCTCCCCAGGATCCAAGTGTCTGTGCACTATAAAAAGGGATAGAAAGGCTGTTTGGGCAAAAATGGCAGTAACTTACTCAAATGTGATAGCAACTCTGGCTGTAGATTACATGCACCTGTACACATTATTTTCTACAGGGTAAACAAGTCAATTTACACTTTAACTAACAAATGATAATTATGTTGAAGATGCACAAGAAATAGCAGAGCAAGAAAAATTATGAAGTGCACCTGATTGTTTGGACAGTTACATGTACATACATGACGAAAAAAAGCCAGGAAAAATAAAGTGTTTGACATGAGTGAAAAATTGTAGTTAACACTGTGGAGTGACTAGCTTTTGGTGCAAGTAAATTGCCAAATATTTAACAAATGGCAAACACCACAGTGTACACTATTTAGTTATGGATGCACACAGGAGGTTGCTAAGCACAAAAGAAGCTTAAGAGTCACGCAAGGCAATAGCCAAGAGGGACTCTAGCTTCTTGAGTGCTTAGCAAACCTCCCAAGTGCATCCATAACTCAATAGGGTATGCTGTGGTGTTTACCATTTGTTATATAACATAACATTGATACATTGTAGTTAAAGAGTTCCCTTTTATTTAACAAATCTTACATGACCAGAAAAAACAAGCGCGCATGGAAAAATATTAGTCTTTGCATTTGCTCACGCCAGCAGCGTACACCCATGGGCAAATGGGGAATGCTAACTTGACCAATCAGACTGTGCGCTTTACTTTGGCTATGTTATAAAATTTATTGGAATGAAATGATGTTATGGTGCATTGCTGATCAAATAAGATCATAACTTAGTTGAGTCTCACCAGAACCATCTATTGATTCCTCCCACATTTCCAACACTGAGGCATCAATCTGCCCTCCAACAAAACTTCTGTGCCTTGTGTATTGCCTGCACAAAAGTAAAACACAATCATGATTTTCCTAGTAAATACATAATAATGAATGAAGTGCAACTCTATCATAAAATTATTGTTAGTGATCATTGATAGAAAAGATCCACCATCTAGCTGATAAGTTCATGTGTTTTCATCAACTTTTAGCTTGATGTTTTGCCGAGAAATAACAATAATATTATTGGACTGTTTTTGCATGGTGTTCAATCCCTACTTGGAATCTTAAACCAACCAGACTGTTATTTTCCATTACGATTCATTACAATTCAAAAATACAATGTCTAGATTTCTCTTGAGTAGTACAGATACTGATGAGAAAACATTTTCATTTTCTATAATTCCTTCATGTGCTTCAAAGAAGGACAAGTCACTTACTGCATAACATCAGAAATAAGGAAACCTGTTTCAACCTTGCAAGTCTGAAAGTTAACAAACATTCATCAACATTATTATTGTGATGGTAGACGTGTTTTTAAATTAAACAGTACCCTTAAGTGTCTCAAACACTGAACCATTCCTTTAGTACTTGTTCCTCTTACCTTAAATGTCTTGTCTGGTTTAAAGACCTTTAACATTGTCATATCTTCAGTGATGGGTTTCTTGGGAAAACTACCAGTCTATCCAATAAAGAAGTTTTTCACATAAATTTACAAAGCAAACTAATGTATTCTAAAAAGTAAGCATTATTTGGAATATTTTCAACTCAAAGTGAACTTCAGGTCAAAGGATTCAAACATTTTTTACCACCTGATATATTATTACAATATTCAGACTTACAATATTACTACTACAAGGGAACAAAATTCAGTGAAGTTTAACAACAACATTTAAGTGCATACTCACTCACCCAGTCCATCATTTTCTGTTTAATCTCATTCAGTGCTGTGGCCACTGGGATGGGATGAAACTACACCAGAAAGCAAGCAAAATATAACACCAATTATTAAAAACTGGAACATTGGATAATGCAATTCAAGGCTTTTTATTGGCTCAGCCATTATGGTATATGAGCCAATATACCATAATCTAATATCTGTATATTGTAATATCCGGTTTCTTCTTACAAAATAAAGTCAAGAAGATTTGTCTAATATCTTGGGGGTGTTTTTTTAATAAAACAATTATTCCATTCGCGCTTGTTGGATGTGAGATGATTATAGCTAACTTGGCGCTATGTGCCTCGTTGGCTATCTATCATCTCATATCCAATGCATGCTCGTGGAATAATTGTTAAATATTCAAACTGGTTTTAAAAATTCAAAACAAAGAAATAAAAACAACTTTAAACCAATCAACTGTTGAATAGAAGGGCATCAAGTTTGACAACAATCGTAAATCTTTTTATCTTACTGAGAAACTTACCTGTTAACACTGACAACCCCATGAAGACTGTTTTGAAGAGATATGGGTTTATGCATTTAACCCTCATTAAAAGTTACTGTTATAATAATAATTATTATCATAAACACATTTAATAACAACTTGCCTCATTTGTTGCATTGTATGTTGCCATATCAGGTCCTGTGACACATTGAGCTAAAAAATAAAACATTCTTTCTTAGTATGGTGTTACAGTTACTGTGTAAGAGTCTAGTGTGCTACCCATTTGGCCACTATGTCTCTCTCAAAAAAAAATTAATATCAAACTTGAAAGGTAGTCTACATTCATTTTAGTCATGATTGTTTAAGAAATGATTTAAGTTAATGAAAATTACCATCCACAAAGACAAATAGTAATATTCATTATAAAAATATCATAGTATTTATCCTTTTATTGATCAGTAGATTTTTACTGTCACAGTGATGAACATCTCATCAGTTTTATCACCCAGTCAGTCAACCCACTACTGCCAGTGGGTTGCTCAGTCATTAATCATTCTCTATAAAAACCACTTTTTATTCATTTACTAGCATTCAGTTTTCGCTGGTAAGATCCTACCTGGAAACCATCCAAATTTTCCTTTGTAAAGTCCTGGCCACCTTGAAAAGAAACAGAACAAGAAATCCCAAATTCACCAACTTGAAGCTAATCAAATATGAATTTTGATCAGCCTGAAATTACAGTTGTCTTCATGTCTTTCTTGTCTTACCTTATCCTAGCTATTTACACCTTAATATCGGTGCACATATTCTCCATACAGTTCTGTATACACTTTCTGAGGTGCTGACAAGGAGAATTTGTTTAACAATCAAGAGCTTCTTAAGTTAATGATCATTTATTCTAATCTTGTGACCTAATCTTTGATTCATGGGTGACATTGTAAGGAACAGGTCTTAATTTAATTGACAAGAATTTGCTACCTTTCTATGACATCAAGAAATGGTTAGATATTCCAGTCTTCTCGGATAGGGACAAATAAATGGAGGTCCCGTCTCCTGCAGGAGGGGTAGGAGACATTAATTTCCCACACATGAGATTACTGTGCGATGGATGTCCTTCCCCGGGGTGGGATGGGTGGGTTGGGTTTAGGTGGATGAACCTAGTTGGGAACTATGTGTCCTATTGTTCTTCCACCTGTACAATGTACAAATCCCCAGGGTGGGATGGGTGGGTTGGGGTTAGGTGGATGAACCTAGTAGGGGACTACGTGTCCTTTTGTTCTTCCACCTGTACAATGTACAAATCTTTAGAAATGAAAGAAATGAGAAATTAGATGCTAGTCACTCTTTGAGGGTCAAAGGGATAAAAAGGATTTTACTGAAACCTCAATTAAAATGAATGCCACACTTTATTTCCGCGATTATCAACTTGAAGTTCAGTACTGAAAACATCATTATTATGCATTATATTTGTTTTACTCATATTTTTCTCCAATGAATACAATTGATCACTCTTACCATACTAAGTCAAGTTCACAAACATTACTTGAAAAAAAACCCTGTAAATAAAGAAGTACATTAATTTAATGTCTAACTATAAACAATAATTATAATTAATCACTATTTTTAAAAAATACTCATGACATAGAGAATAATACTCTAATTAGTTTGACTTACTGGAAGCCATAAATTGCCAGCTTTCACTCCAATAACCAGCACTTCTTCACTTTGTCTTAAATTTAATTCTGAAAAATTAAGTTAGAATTTAACCATTAGCACATGATATAATCCTACCATTGAGCATCTTGGTATTACCCTACTAGTGAATAAATTCAGTATCCACTAGAAAAAAAAATAAGAAATGCAAAAAATGACATATTGCAGAGGCCCCTGGCATTACATTATTTTGTTTCTTTGACTTGTTAGGATACAAGCAAAGCAAAGCAGGGCAGGTGAACCAAGCACCATATTATTTTGTTTCTTTGACTTGTTAGGATACAAGCAAAGCAAAGCAGGGCAGGTTAACCAAGCACCATATTATTTTGTTTCTTTGACTTGTTAGGATACAAGCAAAGCAAAGCAGGGCAGGTTAACCAAGCACCATATTATTTTGTTTCTTTGACTTGTTAGGATACAAGCAAAGCAAAGCAGGGCAGGTTAACCAAGCACCATATTATTTTGTTTCTTTGACTTGTTAGGATACAAGCAAAGCAAAGCAGGGCAGGTCAACCAAGCACCATATTATTTTGTTTCTTTGACTTGTTAGGATACAAGCAAAGCAAAGCAGGGCAGGTTAACCAAGCACCATATTATTTTGTTTCTTTGATTTGTTAGGATACAAGCAAAGCAAAGCAGGGCAGGGTAACCAAGCACCATATTAACATTTTTTTTGGGGGGGGGGAGAGGGTAGGGGGTAGGGGTTAGGGAGGTGTTGAAATTGTATACAACATAGCACCAACCAATGGTTTTCAAATACAGTTAAGATTTATTTTATCAATACTTTAGCAACAAACAGCTTGACCCAAAATTACTTATAAACTGCTTAATTTGATCCCTTAATTTTCAAAATAAACACTACCCAAATGAATATATCAAATACACGAAAATGCTAGTTTACCAAAGTCAACAGTCTGATGGTAATCTATCTTGGCATCAAATGAAACTGCTAAGAATTCTTCATCTGGTACAGGCAATCCTTGGAATGACTATAAGGATAAAAACACAATGATACACCCAAATAAGAACAATGAACATCAACAGAACTATTACTAACATAAAAATCAGTTTAACTCTTGAAAACAGTTATAATTGCATGCCATTCAAATACAAAAGTGAAATTTTTCTTTACCTCAACAAATGCCTGTTTTTCTTTCTCAATATGTGTTTTTAGTTTATTCTCCCACTTTTCTTTCTGTCTCTCTGATGGGGCTAAGAACTTGTAAATTTGCGTAGGGGTCCCAAGAATAAACACTGACAGCAAAAAAAAGGAAAATGAGGATTAACAGTTAATATAATGTTATATGTCTGAATTATTCAAAAAATAGAAAATGCTTTCTTCATTTATTTTTATTAATGAACCAATAAAGCAGCATTCTCTTGTACACTATTGTTCACTGCATTCAAACAAAAGAAATTTGATCTCAATCCATTTGTTTTAAGACTAATTTGCCTTGTTTTCTACACACTCTTAGCATCTGGAAATTTTAATCAATTTTAATTTTAATTTAATTTAATTAATTTAATTTAATTTCATTAATTTAATCAAGTTTCATATTGACAAACAAATGACAATTACATCAATTGATTGATCAATCTGAGGTAGGCTTAAAACAAAATACAAGACTCCTTAAAAATAAGCCACCTATTATAACATCATTCATAAAATTAAAAAAAGTCTACATCAATCAAATGCTTATATCTACATCTCCTGTCTGACAGATTACTTTCATAATTTGTATTTAAATGCTATCTTAAATTGTAATTATGAATTCAAAGTATTTGTTTTTGACATAAGTGAAACTATAAGTATTTAAAATGATAATTAAAAACAACAATCTTTAATTCATTAGAAGGGTTACTTATCTAAATGCTGTGGCAAAAAAAAAATGCAAAACAACTGACAGAGTGGGTGTAACTTACTCTTATCTGGTGGATTGGTATAATATGTACTGGGTGATGTTACCCAGGCCTGGACAAGGGAAATGCAGTCCTTCAGTTTGTAAGTTTTCTTCCCTGTTATGCGATTTTCAGATGCCTGAAGAAAATGTAATTAGTTTATTTTAGGGGCCGACCATTTAACTCTTGAGGGGGGTGGGTGATTTTGAAAAAATAGTTCCTGCAAGCGCTTGTTGGAAGAAAAAATTGCATGCAGCCCAAATGTAACAGAAAAAAAAGAACATTTAGAACGGTCCTGCACAGCAGATTACTAGAAAAAAAATTTCTTGATGACCAGAAATCACCCACCCCTCCCCCCCTCAAAAGTTAAATGGTCAGCCCCTTAGTAAAAATCTTCCAAAAATATGTTCTTAGTTACAGTTAAACCAAGTTTAAATGACCTTGCAACATAATTTATGACTGAATGTGACATCAGTTATTAAGAACAATTCTAGAGTTTTGCATACCATGTAAAAAGCAGTGATTTTCATCTTAAATTCTAACCAAAAAAAGCTTGAATTAAATATCCTTACACTGGCCAAACATTATTAAGTTACATACCATGCTAACCAATAAGACATTGTTAAATAAGAAAAGATATCTGCAAGAAAAAAGCACAGTCATTTACCTATAAGTGTAAAATTTATCAAATATATATAATTTTTATACAATTAATCATGATAATTTTCAGCTGTTTGCAGAGCATAACAAATCAAAAGGTAAAAGTGCTTAAATTTGCAATGTACAAGTCTTGAAAATGTTAGGCCAACAAAAGAAAAGACATTGATTTAAGCTGGCCCTTACAGGCAAAGAGGTTAGTTAGTTCATAGACCTAGTAAATCAAAAATAAAAACATATTAACTACAGCTCTCTGACCTTTCAACTGTTTCATGGACCATTCCCCCATCATTAGAACCTGTGGCTTTCTTAGTTACACGTTCAACTTCACCCTCATAAATATATGCACTTAAAAAGAATCAGAAATAACAAACATCCGCATTAACATTGTGCTCATACAGACTGATTTTGTTATTGAAGATTCAACTTGAAAAAAATCATGCATTCAAAAATACTTTTGTTTCACATGTACCTGGTGATAAATGTTTCCCCTAAGGATACAGAGTCTGTTTCACTGTCACTATCACTACTATCGCCATGGTGAGATCCAGGAAGAGTATTTTGTGACCGCATGGCTGTCTGGGCTTGGGAGAGCTTTGGAGACGTCTGAGTTTCAATGCTGTCCATGAGGGGAAGTGAGATTCTGTTGACACAAAGGGAAATTTCCCATAGAATTGCATCATTAAATAAAATCTCTCATTCTGATTGGTTAACAAAGCGAGGTATTTAGCATGGAATTGCGAGTTGAAAATGAGGCCAAGTGATATTGTTTCGCATCTATGTAAACATAACAATTCTAAGTAATACTATTTCCTTTTTTACTCATTTTTATTCAGTTATATGATTCAAGGAAAATCTATTACTTCCCTCATGAATTCCACATTAAATTGCACTTGTAAACCAATATTGCACCAATTGTTTCGCGATTTATGTGATATCGGTTTTCGCGAGGAATTTAATACTGAATTCCCTCATCAAGTAATGAATTTTCCTTTAAAACTGTTATTGAAAGTGACATTTCTGTGCACCAGTCAGACTTTTCTTCACAATTTGAAATCAGCAGAAGTTGTTGAAAATAACAATGTGTTTGAGTATCAGACCTGACAATGAGTCAGCAATCTGAATTATCTTCTTGGCTATATCTTGAGTTCTTGACTAATATTACTAAAGACTAACAATTTGATGAACAAAACAACTCCCTTCTTTGATGCCCAATGATCAACATCCTTAGTATAAATAAATAAATAAATAAATAAATAAATATGTAAATTGAAGCTCTCCCTTAGGGGCTTTTCAGCCACAATGTAAACTATGTGCTTAAAAATCCCCTCTAGCAGGAGGCAGACCAGTGGGCTATTTACAGAGTGCCGGCAGCCAAGGAGTTGATCCAGGAGCAACTGAGAACAAATCCAGTGAGTAGCAGGGTGGAGAACTTGAACCCAGGACACCAGATTACAAGTCCAGCACCCTAACTACTTGGCCACGCCACCTGTATATAGTATAAATATAATAAGCAAATCCAGTACTGATTTTTCATTTATCCAGACAGATTATCAATACTCTGATCCCTTTTTTGTGAATATCAATACTAAGTCACAATCAAGATCTGTTACAACTTTTCCCATAAAGCAAAGCATAATGTACTAGGACATCTATGACCCTATATATTGCACTAAATAAATGAAGCTTTAAAGAATGATAGAATTTAGTGACTCACACATGCATGTGGCAGTTTGAAATGTTGTTGGTTACCTTTAATAGCTTCTTGTAAATACTTTTCACAAATGTTAAGAATGAAGTGCATTGATTTGGGAATATTGATTAATCCTGGCATAATATCAATTAAATGTTATGTACTCAGTTTTATTTTTTGGCTCATTAATACTCATATTGTTGATTATCTGGACTCTAGATTATCTGGACGAATCAGCCCAGTCCCCCAAAATCCAGATAATTGAGGCTCAACCCTTTATTGCTGGCTATTTCCAACCTTTTGAGTGTTTTAGATATACTTGTCATCTGGTCTCTTTCATGTTTCCTATGAAACAAAAAAGGAATTAATTATCAATAATAACTTCATGCCTCAATTCACCAATGTGTCACCAATGGTTTCAAAGAAATGTACAGATCAAGTTGAACAAGAAGCATATTAACTACCTTACTCTGATGCTTACCTTAGACGCACAGACCCATACAACTTTCCTGAAAGTATATCAAACAAATGTTACCACAAAAACACTTTGATCCAAGGGTAATCAGTTAAAAAAAAAATAGTTATCCTTGGTCCTACATCTAAGAAAAACATACACTTATGAAATCACCTGTAGAATACTGCGTGGCAGCTGGTCGAATAAGATTCTGGAAAAATAAAAAAATTCAAATCATTTGTGGGAATAAATAAAAACAATCCAGAAATTTACTGACAATAAATATTGCAATTCATATTAAGAAACACTAATAAATAAAAATCTAAAAAATTAAAAGCACTATTTTATTATTACAGTGACACGAACTCAACCGGGGCCACCCAACGTTTTTTGGCCAATTACAAGACGAGTTTAGAACAAAAAAATTGAAGTTCGTTCATCAACGGTCAAATTAGACTGCTCGTTTGACTGGAGTCGATGTGAAGACATGCGAAAGCTTCTAGTTTTTTACTGTGAAATAAATATGTTGTTTATTTCGTTTACGGTAAAAGCGAATAAATATTTACCTAATAGCGGCCGGTAATTGTGAAGACTGAACAGCCTCAACGTACGTAAGTAACGAATAATGCTGGGTAAACCAATGACATTTATTTTTCGAAACACGGTCTGGAATGTCGGAGACAAGAACTTGTATAATTTACCGAGTATTGCTGCCGGGAATTTTGAAGACTGAACGAACTCAACGTAAATTTACCAAATTACGGCTGAGTAAACTTTTATAATAAAAATTTTTCGAAATAGGGTATGGAGTTTTGAAGAAGAAAGCTTGTATAACTTACCGAATTTTGGGGCCGGGAAGTTTGAAGACTGAAAGGACTCAGACTTAAAGAAATTTACTAAATTACGAACGAGTTAACTTACAAAATATATATTTCGAAACACGGTCTGGAATGTCGAAGAAGAAAGCTTACATAAATTACGGAATAATGCGGCTGGGACTATTGAAGACCAAACGGACCCAATACAAATGTATTTGCGGAATTGACACGGCCTGAGATTTTGAAGACGAAACGGTTTTACCTCAAATCAGTAAATGTTTGAAATACTTCCCGACTTTCAAACTACAACGCAAACAGAATCAACCACCAGTAATACATGCAAAAACTAAATTTGAAATTTTCTTTGTCCTTGTGATTGGTTACTAAAATTCCCGGTAAAATTGTAGATACGGCCGTTTTTCAATGATATTTTAAAAATATACTTGTGTTGAGCCGGTTTCGCCTTGAGGTTTAGCCGGCCGTAATTTGATATATTTATTTACATTGATCGAGCCCGTTTCGTGTTCAAAATTCGCGGCCGCAATATTCAGTAAATTACATAAGCTCTCGCCTCCGGCATTCCAGGCCGTGTTTCGGAAAATATATTGTATAAAGTGAGTCGGCCGCAATTTGGTAAATTTAACTTTAGTCAGTTTAGTGTTCGAAATTACCGGCCGCCATCCGTTAAATATTTATTCACCTTTACCGTAATAGAAACGAAAAATATTATATTTTTTTGCTTTAAAAAAACTATAAGCTTTCGCATACCTTCACATCTCATCTAGTCAAACGAACAGTGAAATTTGACCCTTATAGTGATCGATCCGCTGATGAACGAACTTCAATATTTTTATTCTAAACTCGTCTTGTGATTGGCTAAAAAACGTTGGGTGGCCCCGGTTGAGTTCGTGTCACTGTAATATAATAATTTTCATTTTACTCACCAATTCATCATTGGGGAAACTCTTCATTACTTCAACAACTTTTGTCTCATTCTCTATTTGACGAATGTGTTCATTTAAGGCTTCTGCAGTCTAAACATTACAAATATGTAAAATTAATTAATTCACTAAATAAATGAAATTGTAACAATTACTGCATTCATTACAAGTAGTTGTAACAATTTATGAAAAAATTATTTGAGACAGATCTAATTAGAATATCAAGCCTCACCTGAAGATGTTAAGTGACATTTGCACTGCATTAATTTATTGAATATTGAACATGACTGTTAAACCAGAGGATGATGGATAAAAAAAGTATTGTTAACCAAAAAATTAACTACATCCACCTTCTGAGCTTTGCTTTGAGCCTCCTTCAAATTCTCATAATCTGGGTGATCCTGGAATTAATAAAAACCAAAACATACATAAAACAAATCACATGTCAGTAAAGAATTTAGCCATGAAATTAAAGGCACATCACTTAATAATTTTGATCATTTTAATTTGAACACAATTATTTGCCTATCAAACTACAAGGTGTGACATATATCTCACCTCATGTGTTCTTTTCACTAGTTCCTTTAATATCAATTCATATCTGGGAACTCTCTGAAAACATACAGATTCAACCAGCCCATCAATTAGAAGAAATTTAGCAGCAAACCTAGTACTTGAAACAGTTTATAGGTCAGGTAAAGTAAGTCTGTACTCAAACCAAGGGCTCCCCCCCCCCCCCCCCCAATGTAGGAGTGCTTTTCCCTGTTTCCATAGCGTGATGTGACTAGGAGTATCGCTACTCCTGGATGGGATGCTAGTTCATCACAAGGTTACCCCCCCTGCATTTCATCAAGCCTCCCATTCTACTCCTGAGAGGAGACGGGCATGGTGAAAGTGAAGTGTCTTGCCAATGAACACAACTCATTGACCTGGGCAGGTCTTGAACCCAAAACATTCAACTCAGAGTGTACTGCACTGACCAGGCCTCCAAATCTCCCAGTCAGTTAATAAGTACTTACTAAGGTGTCCTAGAAGAAGGTAAATAAAAACAATCATACAGGTGTCATAGTGCAAATTCATGATTAAATAGTCAGAGCATATTACCTGTATTGGCATAAGTAACAGTGAGTCAAGGGTATGATTGCAGCTGACCTGGGAAAGAAGTCAAAGAAATCATTATAATTATAAACATTAATATATATAACACCTGATCATGATGATCCCACAAACTAATTACATCCGTTTATGAAGTAAAGATCCTTTCCTTAAAATTAGCACAATATATTTTAAATTAGTTTTTATTTAAATCAACTACAACTGTGCATATTAATTTATTTAAGAAGAGTGAGTCTCACCTTGGCCAGAAAATTTCTGAACTTCTCATTGTTCTTCTCTAGTTTCATTTTGACCTAGATGTCAAAAAACATTTATTGTCAGTAACCCTATGTTGAATTTCATAATATATCTAGAGACAAAATAGCTGACACATTCCCATTTGCAAAATTTGAAAAAAGTTTCCAAAACAGTGCCAAGTGATTCCCCTATATTCTTATTTTCATCCACCTTCCCACATCCAATTATGCACTTTGACTTCTGAAAATGTCCTCAATCAAGAGGGGAAAGGCAGCATTGCTTCAAAGTCAGGAAAATTTCAGACTATACATTTAATTCAGAATTAAGCCTTGAAAATAAAAAAAAATGGTCTGCACTGGTTCAAAACATTCTAAACCAAAGAAAAAATTAACCACTCCTAACTATAATCATTATCATAATGGTAAATTTAATCAATTATAACTCTTGTTATCAAATGATCTGTGCTGCCCCACATGTAGTTCTACAGAAAACAACTGTGAAAGCTGATGAGTATATGACCAGACCAGTTGCCCTCCCATTAAGTAAATAAGTACATATTATGACTTTCATACCTCATTCCCTCTCTTCCTTGACTTGAAATATGGTTCAAACATCATCAAATAGGAAAACTGCATCAAAAAGACAAAGAGGACTATCATTTTTAGCTCAGCTAATTTCTAATTTCTAGTTACAAAAACTGTCAGTACTATCTTACTTACAGCAAAAAATCTTCCCTTCTAATTCTTAATAGATCATAACATACCATTTCTACAAGAACATCTCCAATCAAAGTTGTATTAACATCCCAGTGAGCTAAACGTGTTTGCAGTTTAGCAACCAGCTCTTTACTAATGGATTCTAAGGACTGAAATGAAAGCAATCCAATTAAAATTGTTGTTGTTATTGTTATCATTGTTTTTGCCACTAGTTTCAAGCTGTCAGTATGTTCCTAATGAATCAGAAGGCAGTGTTACAAGTGCTACAAAGAAGGGAGATGAGGAGTTTTACCTCTGCATTGGCAAAAATTTTCTTTATGTCTTCATTAGAAATAATGCGAAGTTTTCTCAGAGGCCTGATATAATGCTGTAAAGTAAATAATGGTTGTTAGTCACTCAAATATTGCTCCTTGGCAGTCAAGTTGTAAGAACTATTATATCAGATATGACTTTCCAGAAATAGAGTATGGATGTACATGGAACAAACCAACAGAAAATATTAGCTTATTAAATATAATTAGTAATCATGCAGTTCTACTTTCATTCTTATTGTTGATAATATTTTGGACAGTTAATCATAAATTTTTGAACCCACAGAGTTAACAGCTTATCTTGAATACTTTAAAATACAAACCCCCGAAAGGAGATTTAAGCCATTGAAGTAAGACACCTCTGATGTCAAGAGTTCCTGGAAAGAAACACAATTTCATCAAATCAAAAACATTCAGTTCAATCAAACTCACAAAAAACACATTCAAAGAACTTATAAAATCAAGAGTTGTATAATTTTATTACTGACATTAAATAATGAATTTTGTTCTTGTAATATTCAGTAAACAATACATAAACTAGCAGCCTGTAGTTTAATAGTTCCACAAAACCTTGGTCTACACACATTTGTGCTGTGTATTCTACATGTGTGTCCATGTAGAAGTAACATGTCTCAAAACAAGAAAATTATAAAATTTCCTGTACCATTGCAGCTCTTGTTCTTTTTCGTTCCTCTGATTCTGTGGTTCAAAAACAAAATAGGAGACAAATAAGTTATTATAAGAGACTTCACAGTTTCTTTTTGGTAACCTTAAGTGTGTAAATTTTTCTGCACTTCCTGTATTGCCAAAGGCAGGCACTGGTATCATGAAGACCTGTGTAGAAATTGTAATCACCAATATCTCCTGCACCAGTTGTGAAAACATACTAAGTCACTATTACAAAGAGAAATCCTTTCCAGGAGCTTGTCTGACTAGAAGGATAATCCTTCAAGATCAACCTTGAACAAGACATTTAATGTCACTGTCAGCAATACCTTCTCCTTCCTGTCCCATTTGTTCAGCAATTATATTCAGTCCATGGAAAGAGGTTAGAGGACCAGGACTCAGATTATCACTGTTATGTGAATCAGATCTGTTCAGTTCATTATTATGATTGGCATCGGGTTGTCTGCCTTCCATGTCCTCACACTGATCATCAGTTCCATTAGCTTCGGATGTCAGCTTGGTCCGATCATTTTGTAAATCTTCAAGAACTTTTGAGTTTCCCTCTGATGTTGGTGAAGGTAAGTCCTGCCTGATAAGGAAAATATAAATGTGTTGGTTTGATGGATTTTTGTTGAGCAATAATATCTTCACTGGTAGTGACAAGTAATGGTAAGAGTGAATTTGAAACTTGGAACTTTCACAATATTTCAGTCTCTGAATTAAATTACAACCCCTACTCAATATTTCAAATGGCTAACTGTTCTTCTTATCACAACAGTATTTAATCAATTACTGAAACTCCTTGTCTAAACAAGCTAGTTGTTATCTACCACAAAAAATAAAAAAAAAAAATTAAGTGTCAAACTTGCTAAAAATGGCTTGTTATTATCTTTGATTTACCACTCTAAATTTCCAATTTCACTTGAATCTTTTTCAACAAAATTCCCTGGAAAACAACCAGCCTGATGAAAACAAAAATAATAATCAACATTTAAAACTTGTTCATTTTATTTCCATTAACAGGATTAAAAGTCCTACAATTTCATTAACTAGATGCAAGCAATAGTGCTGTTCAGTGACATGTACATCACCTATGTGTATAACAGTAAGTAGATATAGGAGAATATGCTAAGACATGTTTGTGAGCAATACCTGATAACCTCTGTAACGGATGCCGCGGTACCAGCCATCTTGATACTTCTTCACCACAAAAACAATATCCCCCTTAAGTAAAATATAATGAATTATTATTCATCATAGTAAAGTCATCTGTGATCAGAAGCATGGCAACATGGAAATTCATTTGTTACATAGAATGTTAAAGGAGGGTAACAAGTAATTTACCTTAGACAAAGCAATTTCATCTTTTTTTGATGGTTCAAAGTCCCACACAGCTATAAACTGTTCAAGATTCCTGCAAAAAAAAGTCAAGAAAAGATTTAATTAATTAACATTAAATTATGGGCAAATACCAGCAAAATAAAATTTTTCACTTTTTAATGATCACGTAAGAAAGTGATATGGAAAAAATTCATTAAAATGCTTATTTGTCAATAGTCGCTAGATCACTTGGAAAAAAAAACTACTGGAAAATGAAATTATGTCATGCATGCACTTAAAATAAACAGCCAACAAAAATTGAAAGTATACTGACTTTTCCACCGACTTGTAAAATATAAATTTAAGTCTTCTAGTCTTCTACATCAAAGTTCAATAAATCAGACCTTCTACGATTATACATTTTGGCCGATTAGTGAAAGTAGGGGTTTAAGAAACAACTGGTTCGGGACGTCTTGGACCAAGATTTAGAGCTTCGGCTTCGCTGGGAGGGTAACTGAGAGAAAAGTAATACCTCACGTTTCAGCTGAAGCCTTCATTGTAATTATTTAATTTCTCTGTTCAAAATTAAAAGGGATAAAAGTACAATAAACATGTTGACAGCGCACAATAACTGCCCATTATCATTACAACGATATCCTTTGCTGTGCTAATCAGCTGATATCATTGCAATGGCATTTTAGAACCTTAAACCAGCTGAAGGCTAACAATTCTTACAAAAGCCTCTAATTGTTCCGCTTTCTTTTCATTCATGATCAAAGAGTTCAGCACTAGTTATCAAACCTTGATAATCTTGACTGATCCGTGTCCAATCGTTCGTGATCCATCGCTGGTTTGTTTGGATTTCAGCAGCGTCCTGTACTATGCCAGCTGTTTCTTGACGATCCAAAACAAAACGTCCATCGAGGAACGTAAAAAAACTCTACGTTTACGCTGCAGTGGGAGGCACAAACACTTTCCAAGTGTTTGCTGTGCACAGAGTCCTTAACTTGTCCCTAAATCGATAGGAATCACAGTCTCTCAAAGGAAGACGTCGTGACCAATATCATGTATCAAATATCATGATTGACTGCGAGTGACCGGCCAAACAGAGCGTGAGTGATCGATCTTATAATCTCAACTCTAAGTGGAATCAAAATGTCCTGATAACATTCAAAGTGAGTTTACAGTGCGCAAACAAATCATTCAAGGGAAATAGACCAGTACCTTGAATTTTTGAAGCCGGAAGAATAAATATTGTCGTTGGACAAGTTCTTCAAAATTCGCGGTGAAAGTAAATCTGCGAAGGAATGTGGAAAACTTCACTTTCGGAAATACACGACTTCTCACGACAATGGAACCGAAAATTATGCGAAACAGCATTCGTTCATTTTTCATGACGTCATAAAAATTACCAGTTCCGTTTGTATGATAACCCCCTCCAAAAGGTCAAACATTTTCGAAGGGGGTGTGCAAATAATCAGTAATTTCAATGCTTTATTCGTCGGAAAGCAATTTAGCCCTTGCGGTTTTTTTTCGTCACAGAGAGTGTCTAGCTGTATAGCAAGTGACCGACAACGCCAACAGAGAATGGCTTGCCTGGCGTCCTGTGGGAAAGCACGCTCCCGTTGGAGCTAGTAAGTAACACGCCCACAACAGACTAGTTTATCCAACCTTTCTTTCACTTTCGGTTTTCAAAAGCATGAAATAACTGTCAAAAGAATTCTTCAATACTCCGGCGCATTTCACACGGAAAAAGAATTTTTTTTCCTGTCTTTATTAGCATACCAGAGAAAATTTATCACTAGTATAATGCGAGTCCAGATATTTCCGGAAAAGTCGTTGAAATCATTAAAGATCACAAAACCATGCTGAAAATATTCGTCTTAATCGGCCAACTTCTCCACCCTGAAAATTCTGCCAAAGAAGCGAAACAATTAACGGAAGCTGCACTCATTGCCGGTGTTATTCAATCAGACGGAAGCTTTGTATCGGCTTAAGGAAACAATGGTTGAATAAAGCTTAAGTCCCGGCAATGGGCAGCTTTGTCACAGGATTCTTCGTGTGCCGTCATAGCTTTAATGGTCATATATGTACTTATTTATCTTAATCAGTACCGAGAAACACGTATGTACCTTAAAGATGTAGAAGAAAAATATGCTCCATACTTCCCTGAGAAATTTTGTTTTTTGACCCCTTCCACTCCTATTTCTTTCGAATTTCTAATGACTCTTGGCCTGGATGGTATTTATTTATTGTTCAATTTTTCAAAGCGCAGTTTTAAAGAGACAAGTTAAATGATAGGCCTAGAACTATTTGAAGTGCATCGTGGCTATGTTTACTATTAAAGTTCCTCATGAACAACTGCATAATCATCGAGCACGTTATTCGTCTGAACAGTCACGCCATTGACGGTATCAGCGATAATTTGAGCTTTCTCCTTACCACTCAGGTAAGCCCCTTGCATATACCCGTGCCATTCCTCACTCGTCGCTTCTCCCGCGAAATATAGCCGACCCAGTCTTCTCCCGAGGTTAATGAAATCGTGTGAGGTTGTGCCAACCACTGGCTCACTATACGAACCTTGTGTGAACTTATCTTGAGACCAACGATTATAGAATATTGCTGACAAAACAAAACAGAAAACAAAATACAGTTTGACGATTGAATGGACGAAAGTAGCAACTGAGCTAATACAACAATTCAGCTTACTTGAGAAGGGGACAGAGACAGACAGACAGACAGACAGACAGACAGAGAGGGACTGGAGACAGAGAGGGGGAGAGAGAAGGAGTGAGGGAAAGAGAGCGAGCAAAACTTTGTTTTACCTCCCCTTCGATATTGGTAATGCTTTCCAATGCTCTACTCATAGCGTTCAAGTCTAAGGTGACATAACTAAAAACCTTCCTTAAAAAAAGTGCCTACTCACTTAAATCTATATGTTTTTTTGTCCTCAGATTTGAAATAAATCTGACATATCTACATACCTGATGGATTCGGAATTTTTTCTCCATAAACCTTTTTCAATGTAGTCATGACCTCAGCCTTTGTTTCCTCGTCTGTTTTTTCCTCAATCCTCCTTCCTTCATCTCCAGTTACAGTAATCAGTAAAATTCCACTCCCATTTGGCAACATTCCCGGTCTTTCCAAATCCTGGAGTATTGGGAAGTATCCGCGCCTTTTAGAAGCGTGTAAAATGTATTCATGATCATCCCAGAATTTTCTTGGAAACTTCAAAAAAATCTTCGTGTACACAGACATAGGGTTTTTATAAATTGCTTCTTGCTTCCACTCTGGGAGGGGAGGGTCAAAAGTCAGAGCGTCACTAGCTAAGACTCTAGAGCTGAATGTGCAAAGAACATAGTCGGCCACAAAAGTTTTGTTACTTTTTGTTTGAACCTCCACCGAGTCATTAGTGTAAGATATCTTTTCAACAGTTTCCCAGAGTAAGATATGTTTTTCTAAAGGTTTGTATAGATCTTCATACAGAGACCATAATCCTTTTGAGTCTGAAACAAAGAAGTCGTTTCCTCGACTGAGAAGCTGATAAAATGAAACTAATTCAGGTGGTCTCGCATGCTCAAAGTCAAGTCTCGAGTACTCAAGCACTTTTTCAATCGGTTGACGGCTTTTCCATCCCATTAGCTGTAGGCCAACCCGAGCTGGAATGTCAGGTAGGTTGTTAACTTTTCTGATCTTCTGGAAATGTTCTATTTTTTTTTTCAATTTCATCGTCAAATCTGCGCACAACTTGCCAGTCTGTGACGTCTCGGCCGCTCTCGTCTCTGTAGTAGAGTAAGAAATCAAACCAAGTTTCCCTTGTTCAGTTCAAAAGAATTTCCAATAAAATAAAAGAACTGTTTTCATGTCTTTTTTTTTTTTTTTTTTTGTAATGTGTACGCTTCAAAAGAAAAGCTATATACAGTGTGAGTGATATAAGCGCCTAACGATCACTCTGGGCCTCATAGTAACGGAGATTCCAGTTGGACGATCTTTGTTGCGGCTACTCTGGCGGCAAACTAACTTGTCATATGCAGGGTAATTTTGTTTTATACTCCTCGCTACGGTTGTTCAAAGGGCGGATAGCGCTATCGAACGGATAAATCGCTATCCAGCGGATAAGTGTTACCAAAACGTACTGCGCTATCCACCGGATAGAGGTTTATCCAGTGTATAGCGTTATCCATCCTTCGAACAACCGGGGCCTGTACAATACGTTGACCTCAATTGCATCCCCATTCTCTCCCTCACGAGAAATGGTTATTAAAGTGAAGAACCCTGACAACGAATAAAACGTTTTTAATCCATGCACTGAGGCCAGGGGCCCGTTTCTCGAAAGTCCCGGTAACTTAATAGACCCGGAACCATATTTTAAAATCAAAGTAATCAATAAAGAAATAGGTCCTGGCACCCTAACCAGGCCATTTTGTTTCTTTGGCTGCTAGTTTTATCGTATAATTTTCAAAACGTTTGAAACCCCCACCTAGAATGAAAACAGAACAGCTTTACGGGCCCGTTAAGGTTACTTCCCACCTTCGTGCATGGGTGTTCTTCGGGAAAGAATTCACACGTACGCGCGCTAGTTTCAAGAAAATCCTGACAGACTATACATCAAAAGAAAGCTTAATAAATGCAGTTTACAATAAAAGTACAATTTAGGCGATAGTTTCATTTGGGGAGTGTCAGGATCCGGCAAGGCGTGAAACGACCGAGGGTCCTTCTATTGAATATATCGGATATCGGATCCCGCAGCACGAGCAAAATGGCTGCACAGTCTTATTCACAAGGCAACAAACAACTATTTTGTATTGGGCTTTTCTGATATTCTGATTAGCTGTCTAATCCGCATCTAAAGTTAGAGTGGCGTAAAATATGCGACACCACGTGAAATATATCTCAAATATCAAAATTTCCTGACACACTTTTGTTTGCCGTTATCCCTGTAATGTTTTGGCGAAATTTCACGAAATCGGTCAAATCTACACACCTCATAAATTCGCTCAAAGTGAATGTATATCTCTCAAAATCAAATGCGAGATTTTCGCTCCTACAGGTTTGTAAACAACTAGCGCCACACCAGGAGATTATCTCGCCTCCTGAAGCTGCATGCGAACCAATGGGAAGACGGGACGTCCAAGCGTCAATGACAATTATGACACTTCCTGATTTATAACTTTCATTTGAATATACATTTTCCTAAATAAGTCGGACGCTCTTTGAGATCTATAAATTATTCTTTTTGTAAAAGTGAGGTAAAATGTCTAACTTCAATCTAGTCCAATAAAAGACAAAATGATTTTTTAGGCCTTTGAAGGTGGGAAGTAACCTTAAGTTCCCGGGACCTTCGAGAAACAGGAAACAGGCCCCAGGTAAGTTTATAATTAATGTTTCAACAAACCTAATCATGATGTCAGAATAATTACATCAAACACCGTCAATACTTGTTTCTTCCTTCCTTTTTACTAGAGGTGCCGAGTCTTCGTCGTCCAGAAAATGAAGCCAGTTTGCTCCGGTCTCAACGGTTAGACCTTCAAATTGGATGGCGTGAATTCTCCCACCAATGTATTCTCGACCCTCTAGCACATAGAAATCTGTGATGTTATTGTCTAGTAGGGTTTTAGCGGCGGTCACGCCAGACAAACCGGCTCCAAGCACGAGTACTTTCGCTTTGTGTTTACCCTCGATCGATGTTACGGTGCTCAGTAAAAGCAGATACACGTGTGTCAGTAAATTTGCCTTCCACTCCGTCATGATTTTTTAATGAGCTAGTTAAATAAAATATAAAATTGTAATGGTGACATGAATCTGTGAGAGCCTTGAAATACTTCCGTGCCACCGATTTTTACTTGAGTTGCAAGCCTCAGATTGCAAAAAAATTACTACGTTTTTTTCCATAGATTCTTATAATTATTACCTTGTTTGAAAAAAGAATAAAACTATTATACGACTGTAAAGAATGCATAACTTGAGTTATAAGAAAGGTTCATTGTCCTGTATATCAAGGGACAGAATCTTGCTCAGCTCTGGTTTCATCATACCTGCTTCAAAAATGAAAAATTTTATGTCCAGATTGTGTACTTACAAGTTTTTTGTCTGTCAATCGAGGGAGTAGGGCGGTATTCCTTACGTCCAAAAACTTCTGCAACAAACTAGTTTTCGCTCACAGGGGTGTCTGTTCTGTTAAGTTATGCACATGCTGTTTATAGCGGTGCGTGACACCAATATCCATGCACGAGTGCGGAAATACTTGATCGTCCCTCTACCTGTCTAGGCAGAGTTAATAGCCTAGAATTAATAGCCTAGGCTATTAACTCTAGGCTATAGAGTTAATAGCCTAGACCAGAGTTAATAATAACTCTGGTCTAGGCTACTAGCAGTTCTTCCTTTATCCTTTTCGGCGAAGTCCATCGCGCTAGTCAAAGAAAAACGCCTCACTCATGGAGCTGGTGCGGCTCATCAGCGTCACTCCACGAGCTTCTCGCAGCGCTCTGACATCAACTTTTTTTCACTAATTTTTTTATACTCGCGTCTATCTGTCTATCCAGCCCCTAGAGTACATCATAGCTCGGTAATTTTGGTTTTATCAACTGAGTTGATAATTTAAATTGGCCGCCGTAAGGAGTTTCAAAGCTGACGTTTCGAGGGTTAGCCCCTCATCAGAACGAATACATCATGGCTCGGTTGCGTTAAATATCATACGCCCCACGCTACTCTAGCAGGAATCTTTAGCGATTAGATCAAAATGAAAAAAATATCTAATGGTGCGGTATTAAGAGCCGTGTAACAATCTTTTTTCGATCTCCTTATTAATCTTCTACATTCATTAAATTTCTCTGGCTTGCGCGTTGATATAAACCGTGCCTTAGGACTACAAGAACACACTGAGGTAAAGCACATCGGATGTGGAGACAACAAACCTTTGTACACCTTCTATTCTTAGCTGGTGTATCTTTCGATCGAAGGTCTTTTTCAAAAATTCTGAAGCAAGGTTTCTGTAGTGTGATTCCTTTTAGAAATTCTCATCCTCTGAAAATTTTTCTGTTCAGTTTTGAAATCTACGAGGAGCTTTGAAATTCCCAGTAAGGGTTAGAAAGGCATTGAAAATTAGCTTCTAACTGATCATTCAGAAAATACAATCTGTCTCCCTTTCTTTCCTTTCTTCACCATAATTCAGTGGTAATTTTCAATTGAGTTACAATTGATATTGCGTTCAGATTTCATTAATTGACTTAACTCTACTTACACTTAAAATCTTGGTGCCATAACGCAGACAATCCATAGACAATACTTCATGAACGGTTTATGCAAATGATCATGAGCCAAAAGGAAGAATAAAACAATGACTCATTTCAATTTCACTAAATAAGTCGTTAATTTCTTTTTTTATTTCCTTGCCGGTTGAACTGCACTCACGGGTCCAAAAATGTTTCTTATGGCAGTAATCGAGATGTGTCCAGGATCGTACTAAAATTGCGAACTTCGCTATTTTTCGTAGAAATACCAAATATCGTACAAAATGAAAAATTACAATTCTCGTTAAAGCTCTTTCAAATTACTGGAAGTGTACTTTTTGTAATCTAGTGAATTTCTGTACGTCTTTGCGACTTCGTTGTTTTCTGGTTGGGCCCTGATTTTCGTAGTTGCTCTCGTAATTTTCGTCATCTTGGGAGTCTTCTTTTTTCTGCAAAAAATGACGGAAACATTTGTGATTTTCGCGGATGCGTTCAATCCTGAACAGGGTTAATGGATGGTGACCTTATATTTTGAGAGGCGGAAGTTGTACCAGAATAAATGACAGAGGCTCAACTCGAGTGGAAACCAAGAAGAAATCGAGGAGATGCTCTCTCAGTTGTCTTCGGACAGTCTACGAGCCAGCTTATGGAGAAATGTGGTGAATGTGGCCAAGAAAAGGCTCAACAGAAACTAGCCCAAGTTTTCCTCTTCAATACAACAGCTCCGTTTCCCTGACTATGGAGTATCTTTTGGGAGAAAAGAAGATTTGCATCGATGGATATATAGCCTTCTGTTTTTTTTGTTTTTTTTTTTCTGTCCAGCCAGCGTTGCTCGCTTATTTTTCGGTTTTTGATTCTCTAAAAAACTCAAAATTAAGATAGAATAACATATCACTATACACAGCGCATAAAGGATTCCAAACAACTGCACAAACAGTAGCGGGAAAAAATTTAATTTTTCCCTTCACCGAGTAGAACTTGGTCTAAGTTAGCTTAATTAAGAGACATGAACTCGCGAGCCTACCAAACATACTTAACATGTGACGTAGCCACGGGCAAGGAGCCAATTGCCGCGTGCCTCTGGCACAGGTTGATACTAGTCGTTTTCATGGGTGAAGAGAAGGCTTCAACAAAAATAATTAGTTTCCGACCCTTGGCCATTGGCCTTTGGTATGGACGAAAACAACGATGATCACAAAAATAGTAAAATAACCTTTAAACATGTTAGAAAATTGCGATCATACGAAGCACCTGCGTGGGATGAGCTGGTCAGCGGAAACTCTAAAAGAGTGGTTATTTTTAGAAGCATGCATCGCTGTTCGTTGAGTTGTTGCGGAAAGAAACAGGTCTTTCACTTTGTAAGTGATCACTGTCTTTGCTGGGGTTTCTTTCAATGATTTGAACAGCAGAGTCTCGAAAGAAGTTTCTTTGATTGGTGTAACCCCTTCTGTATTTCCATGTTGACCAACACGTCTTTGTTGCTAAGTTCGTCAAATACGACAACAACTTCGCCAATCTCAAGTTTAACCGAAGTTACTCCAGGTGCAGTCGATGAACAGATTTTCTTCCAAACCGCCGCTGCTCGTGGAATTTCGGGTATCTTTGTCTGGTTATCTCTAATTATAACCTGCCATCAGGTGAGGAACAGTTCAAATTTTGAACGGAAGTGTTATTTACAAGGTAACGAAACTGTACATTGACGTGAACAATCGAGTGTATTTGTAAGATGGTTTTGCCAATTTCTCGTCTCCTTGAATATCGTAATTAATTTTCTTAAGTCAATATATCTTAGACCCACAAGTTTTTCATTTTATTACAGCGAGAATCAGACTCCAAACTCTAGTTGTATCAATGTACATGTACAAATTTGGAGGGGGCATGACCTATTGTTGTTTTCATGTCCTTTCTCATCACTAGGAGTGACTCTCAGCTACTCTGCAATGTTCGGAAGACTAGTGAAATCCATTTTAATGCCAGATTTTGTTGTTTTCTATCAGACGCTATTAGGTTTTATTTAGATCTTTGGCCTTAATCTGTGCACTGCGTCTGTATTTGCAGCGAATTTTGGCAATGGAGAAATCCATACCAATTTCCTTTCTACAGCTATAATCACCCATAGTGTGTAGTTAAACTTAGTTATTTCATATGTCGCGAACTATTCTGATTAAAGAGAGAACAGCTGCATGTCATTGCATCAAAGGTAACGAACAGGTACAAAATTAATGTAAAACAACTAGTAAAGATAAGTTGTCAGTGATTTGCTTTGGATGAATCGTACAACTCAGAAACGTTTACCTGACACTCGAATCGATATTATAAATATTTCCTTTAAGAAATCTGATACTGTTTTTCTTTTATACTTAGAATAAAGTTCTGATTAAGTATTGCATGTCAGGCTAGCTGGTTCACAAGAGAAATATGCTCAAAAAAACATATGCTTTGATTCATCTCTGCCATTAGTGAATTTATTCAAAAACTAACCATGTACTGCATTTTGAGATTTATAAAAGGTAACCTATTCATTTGAAAGTTATCTTTATATGTGCTAAAACATATGTTTTGATTGTGATTGTAGGCTGATTTTAGATATTTTATCTCACAGATTTATCAACATTTAAAGTACTACACAAACCCAAATGAGCAAAGATGGATTGTGAGGATCCTGTTTATTGTTCCTATCTATGCATTTGATTCCTGGCTGAGCTTGTTGTTCTTTGAACAATCTTATTACGTCTACTTTGACAGTATCAGGGATTGTTATGAAGGTACTTTAAATTTTTATACTCACATTACCAATCGAATGCTGCTAGAAAACACCTTCCTCATCAAAACAGACAACAGAATGAAAAACTTTCTAAATACTTCCAAACTCAACAATCAAGACTTAACTATCTAAAAGATATAAAAACTTATGTTTCTTGAATACGTTGTTTTGTCTCAATTTGGTGGAATGAATATCATGATCATTACTTTAAATATTAAGTAAATGTTGTTGAATAATCCCTAAGATAGTGTCAAGGGAATCGTACACTATCAGGGAGGCTATATTTTGAGAACAAGTAGAGTTTTTACAGAAAGAAGTTACACTCTAGCCTTGATTATTAAAAACTGGATCATTGGATGATGCAATTCAAGACTTTTTATTGGCTTAGCCATTATGGTATATGAGCCAAAAGAATATACCATAATCTAATATCTGTACATTGTAACATCTGGTTTCTTCTTACAAAATAAAGTTGAGAAGATTTGTCAAATATCTTGGGGGCATTTTTTTTAATAAAACAATTATTCCACTCGTGGTTGTTGGATATGAGATGATTATAGCCAACTTGGCGCCACACGCCTCATTGGCTATCTATCATCTCACATCCAACACGCACTCATGGAATAATTGCTAATTATCCACACCTCAATTATCCAGATTTTTTTCCTACCCAGACTCCCTTCTCTGGACTTTTGATTGAGTTATAGAGAAGGTCAATTCAAGCTAAGTCACATGGCTGTTATTCCAGTTTAATGCAACTGATTATCTTCTTTTCAGCATTTGTTATCTACAACTTCTTGAGTTTGTGTTATGAATATTTGGGAGGGGAGATGTCAATCTTAAGTGAGATTAGAGGACGACCAATCAAGTAAGTAACTCACTGGCAGATTTTAGATTTATTAACTTGAGTGTTCTTGTAAACAAATTGAGGCACCTTTTTTAGGCCATTTAGGAGCATAATTTATTCTGGATACTAAATACAAATGTCTGTTTGCTTCCTTGATAGGTCAGAAAAAGTAAAATATATACCAAAATGATTGCTGGTAGTTAAATGAACAAAACATTATGTGGATATAAGAAAAAAATTTTTACTGCCATCATAGCATGAGGTTGAGCAATGGGAATATCAAGGACTGTGAATGCACCAATCAAGTTGGAATGTTACTTAATTGCATGGCTTGAACTTTTTTCTACCCCTTAACTACTGATTCTCTTTATGGTCAAGATACCTTTACTGGAACCTTTTCATTAGTTCTTTTTCATGACTGGTATATCTTTATTTCCAGAGCCAGCTGGTTATGGTGCACATGTTGTTTAACAGGATGTCAATACACTATAGTTTTCTTAAGATTCTGTAAACAGGTGAAGTTTGATTTAATATAATTGTCTTTAAGTTAGTTAAAAGTTTCAAAGTTTTTTATTTCATTTACAATTTTGTTGCAAAAATAAAAAAATTATAACCAACAAAAAATATAATTGATAGATTCCTGGCCTCCCAATCTCCTTATATTTCAGAAGAAATAGTTACAGTAGTTGTGATTTAAGGTGACAGGCAACTGATGAAAGTTCTCTGACTGGCTTCAAGGAATTGAGAGATTTATGTTTCTTCTTTTATCCTGAAGCCCAGTATTCTGTTATATAGAAGACACCCTATTTTCTTCTTTTTGGGACTGTATGCAACAAATTAAATTTCATTTATTTTTCATATCCAGGATACTTAGATTTAAGTACCATTTTTGACAGGTATTTGCAACTTTAAGAACTTGTGCTTGACAGGTATCATTGCAAATTTTGACAACACTAGTGGTTTAGAGAAGCCCCTCTTGCTTTTTAAAGCTTCTCTCTGACAGAGTAGAGGCTTGTTATTAGTTACTACCCGGTATTTAGGGCACTCATTTTAATCTGTCTACAGCATTTGTTGTTGTCGTTGTCCTTTTTTTTGCAAGCCACTTGAGAAACTAAAATTTGGACCAGGCACAAAATTATTCTATATGTTTTTGGTTGTATCTGCCTTAATACAACAAAATAATGCAATTTCTTGGTTGACTAATATTTCCCTCCAGGCCACCCTTCAGTACTGTGTTATAAAACCTATCATGGCAGTCATTACCCTTATTCTTCAGCCACTTGGTTACTACTCTGACGGAGACTGGAGGTAAACACAGTCATGTGACTGTTAAGTGTTAATGTCTCATGTTTTAGGTTTGATTTGAGTTAGGAAAAAACAAACTGTTCAATAAAAGTGATCTGTTAACAAGTCCCAAAATTTATGTTGCAAAGATACTATTTTTAAAAATTGCAAACTTTTGTAACCAGTATGAATTAAGATAATGAGCTTTTGCATCAGGAATTGAGATTGCCAGCATGTTGAAGGGGAAGCTGTTTAACCGCTGACAACAACAACAACAACAACAACAACAACCTTTATTTATGTGTCAAATCTAAAATAGCAGTTATACAACCACTAACTGGGGACACTAAATACTACCTAAAAATTTAAGAAATTTAAAAATAAAACAATATATATGTACAATTTAAAATCTAACCTAAGTCTTACATAAAAGGCAGTTTTCACATTTACTATCAGTCAATTTAGAAACAAGGTCTATTCTACGTATGTTACATTTAAAAGATGATATGGATGTCAGTTCTCTTACATTTCTTGGTACAATTGCCCATATTTTGGGTCCCATATATCTAAGCGAATGTTTTCCAAAAGTGACAGTATTAAATCTAGGTATACCAAAATCATTATTACGCAGTGTGTACCTAAGTTGTGGAATTTGAAAAAGGCTACATATGACTTGGGTGTGATGCTTCCAAACAGCCTCATCCTATTCCATTTATCAAAGAGCCTGCTTTGTGTGTTTAAAAAATCCTGTCAGTACTAAGATGGGCAAATTTATCAGTGCAGACCAGGCTGCCATCATGCTTGTGGTAGTCAGAAGTTGAGGTTTGGTGAAACTTCAAATGTTAAAATCTTAAATGGTAACTTTTTGTCGGAAAGATATTATAAAAAGAAGTATGATGTTAAAGTTGCATGATCCTGAGCTTTGGTAATTAGTACATAGTACCATTACCATCTGGTATTTAGCATATGGGACTCGGTGACATCTCTCTGGGTTGTAGACATCTTTGCTTTGTTTGAATGAATGTTAGCCATTAAATCTGCTCAGTGAGTACATCAATGTCAATCAAGTAGATTAATCCTGCTTAGGGTTTTTAAATTGTTTTTATTTTTTGCATTTCAGAGCTGACCGTGGCTATTTGTACATCACAATAGTTTACAACATCACAGTATCACTGGCTCTGTACGCATTGTTTCTGTTCTATCAAGCTACACGAGATCTTCTTAGTCCTTACTATCCTGTGCTGAAGTTTTTTACCATAAAATCAGTAATTTTTCTGTCGTTTTGGCAAGGTAAGAATAGTTTCTATCAACGCCTCTTAAAAGTATATCTGAAACAATGGTTAGTGACCATGTTTGAAGATTCAAAGATTTACCAAGCCTTAACTAAAGTGAAGGCCGTAAGTTAGATAATTCATTGGGTTAATTACGTCACCTTCGTTAAATAAAGAATATTGTATTATATGTATTGTATTGTATTGTATTGTATTGTCTGTTAAGTTGCTTAGTATTCGACCATGAATGCCGCCGTTTTTAATCCTGCTCAGCAACCTGGCCGCTCATATGTGACGTAATTGAGTCTCAGTCCTCTTTTTCGATCCATGAGCGATCTGATTCTTGTCAAAAGAGACAACAAAAACGACATTGTATCAATTATTTATTTCTTTAGGTGTTCTGCTAGCTGTGCTAGAAAAGGCTGGAGCCATCAGAACATATCGCGACATATCCGCTGGAACAATTGCAGCCGGTTACCAGAACTTTGTGGTATGCATAGAAATGTTCTTCGCTGCCATTGCTCTCAGATATGCCTTCCCATACTCGATTTATCGCCATCAGAGAAAACTTGACGAGCGGGGGCAAGGAATCGCGTTGAAAAGCATCTCTAGAAATCTGAGACAAACGATAAATCCCAAAGATATTGTAGATGATGCGATACACAACTTCTCTAGGTCTTATCAGCATTATGCAAACGCGCAGAATCTAAAAACTTTAAACGAAGAAAGCGCTATGCAAGCGAACTCTTTCACTTCATACCGGAGCACTGTTGTGGACAACTTAGAATCAATTAAACCTGGAATGCAAGTCACTGTTCTGGATGGCCAAGGATTCAGATACGATAATGAGAATTCCACGTTACTTGCTTCTGACGAGGAATTTTAGTGTTTGTTACCTCTTCACTGTAATATTCGGCAAGCACTGAAGTTAAATTAAAAGAAAACAAAAAACAGAAGGACGAAGAAGAAAACAGGGACATTTTATCTTAAGTTTGACTCGGAAAATTTGAGGAAATGGAGACTGACGTTAATCTTTTGGCGAGAATCGAGGAATCGAATACGTCCTCGGCCATTCTTGTATACTATACAGAACGAACAAGACGTATTGAACAGGAAAAGGAAAAGGAAAAAGTGCTCTGAAAATTGATGAAACTACTTTTTCGATGGTTCATGAGCGAAAAAAAATGGATTGTGGTATGCAAGCGTTTATTTGCGTCCCGTTAAGAGTAGAAGGTTAATACTGTCTTTTTGAAACAATATCTAGTGGACTTATAGCATGACATCCTTACTCTATAATCTGAGGTGTAAATGACTTCCTTTTTTTTTTTTCATTACAAAGAATTGAACCGTTCGAGCAAAAAGGTGCAAAGGTATTCTTCTCTCTGATTAAGCACAGTGTGAACCTGGCAAACAGTTTCTCAATCTAAGTTCCTTGCGTTAGCTTTAAACTGTTGTAATTGATTCTGTCAGATCGTAAATATTACGCTTCCATAAGTATATTTGGTTGTTGATAGTTGATTAAAACTCTATCCAGTTAGAATCTTAAAAATAGTGGACAATCCCATTGAAATTCTTGGTGAAAAAATATCCTTGCATCAGCGAGCAAGACAAACTTCTCAATTTTTGCAGTTTAGTTTTTTCTCCGAAACTCACTTGTTTTATAGTTGTGACAGATTGGATCTCTAGATGCATCGTTTGTTTGTTTACGTTACCCAAGATTGAAACTAGTTTGTTGTTGTTTACCCTAGAAATCTGCTTTTAGTTAGAAGACGCGAGTGCTTTTAAAAAAGTTTGCAGCCTAAAAAGTAATTTAAATCAGTTTTGGAGACGTTTATTGCTCTGTCATTAGTTCCTCTTGGCATAAATGATGTACGTTTGGCTAAGCAACAAATGTCCTTTGTAAATTGTAAATTTCTTGTCAAGATATTACTATTTATTCCTACCTGTGCCATTCAGTTCATTTTTATATGTGAACTTCTTCCGTTCAGGAGTTGATGTAAATAGTGCTTTCATTATAACTGAATAAAAATCACTAAGTGTTTCAAGACTGAAATGTTGCTTTTTGGTATATAGACCGTCATCGCACAGGATCGTGGGGTCGATTTGTGTTTATATTGTGCAACGGCTCTCGTAAAATTTGGACATTCAGTTGACCTATGGACTCGCGGTAAAAGGACGGTGGAATATTCAGATACGCTGCTACTTAGAGCCTATCGTAGAGGTACATCGCCTGATTCGTAAACTTGCTTCACGATAATGAGAACAATGACTGTGAGGAAGCGATCTTGTGATAACTATGATGGAAACATTTTAAAATTAGACAACGAGTTCCTCCTCTTAGGCGAGGTCCGTTGAGCAGGTCAAAAGAAAACTCAGCCGCGTGGAATTGTGGACCTCAGTCTCAAGAAGTCCGAGCGGCGCGCTACTATAGTTTTTCTGCTCAGTTTTTTTACTCGCGCGACGAACTTCGCTAAAAAGGGAGCGACTCCTCGTATACTCTATTACAATAATGTAGTCATTATATTTGTGGAAGGTATCGCTAAGCTAGCTCACGAAGAATTGAATTACAAATTACATAAAAGTAATGAAAAAGATGCTAACTAACAACCTAAAAACAACAACTACATCGCAAAATGAAAGTATTTATTTTTTTGAATCATAAACTCTAGAAAACAACACAAGGAAAATAAAAAAAAAAACATGAAAGTTATATCGATATTTGGGACCATGATAAGGTGAATGTTCAGTGAACGTATCTTTGTCTCGTAAGCTTCAGCATTTCTTATGTAACTTCATCACACGGGGTAATTTCAAAATGAATCGCACGACTCAAGCAAGTTGCACGAGGAAAACTCAACGCAATGCAAACTACATACTTCAATGTTTCCATGTCACAATCTATCTGATATTCATTCATTTCTCAAGTTGAAACACTTACTATTCCCTTTGAAGCGTCAAGAAAGAACTAAACAAACATTTTCTAGTATGGCAAACTTTTTCCAGAAAACAAAGAAGGAAAAACAATCTCGTATTTCCAATTCAACACACATTGAATTTAACTTATTCTCTCAGGACATTCCGTGACTGGAAATCTCCATGAAAAAAACTATCTGGCCTCTTTTCATTGGATGAAACACTTGTTGTTCAAACCAAATTCAAACTTTCGCTTCAGTGTTTTCAGCTCAGCATTGTTTGGATCAAACTTCAGCCCGTTCAGGCAAACCCTGAGTCCATCTGCGAACTTTTTCCGATCAAGATCAGCTGAGGCAGTTTTGAGAAAAGTTTTGATCGCCACTTCTCTCCCGGGATAGGACGAAATAAGTGTCATAGCTGTTAGCTCTTGTGCTTCCATAGCAACAAGAAAGTCCTTACTTGCGCCATTGTAATTCTCATTAAGCAGGTGAAGATTACCGCGTGCTACAAGATCGCCGACGATTGGTACGCCCGATCGTATAACTGACGTCATGTCTTCGATGGCTTCTGGAAATCGCCTGAGCCTTTCAAAACATTTAGAACGCATGCGCAAGATTTCCTTCAGTTGACCTTCACACGTAGCGGCTGCGGCAACCGTGAAGAATCCCAGGGCATTGTCATTTTGATTTACGTTAGTATGATAGTTTGCTTTATCCATGGCTTCTTTACACAGGATTTCCCTTTGCTCCTGATTTAAAGTTTTAGCCGCGAAGTTCAAGGCTTCCAGATCCACGTCGGCCAGTTCTCGAAACTTTGCTGCCGAAATTTCAACTTCATTGAGTTTCATATGGACGAGTCCACTTCGGCTGAGTATCGATACATCTTCGGGACAGAGTCGTTTGGTGATGTCGAGCTCCTCAATGGCTTTTCGGTAATCTTCAAAGATTATCAGCCCGTCGGCATACAGGCTGTGGTAAGACGCCACATCATTGTTTATTTGAACCAATAAATCACACAGCCTCAATATAAATTTGGAACGGAAACCTTGTGTTAGGTAATGAGAGAAGAGCATTTGGACACAATCTTCAAGGGTTCCCATAACAAGATTCTTCTGATTTTCAGGAAGTGAAAGGACGAAAGTCTTGAGTGCTTGAGAATTGAGAAGTAACGCCAGTAGTAAGTCATTGTAGCTCGCTTTTCGGTTCTTTTTCAGGATGAAGAGGTGACCTCGCAAACAGAGCACTTCAACATGATTAGGTTTTTTAACAAGCGCTGAATTTAAGTCTGCGATGGCCAAATCGAGTTGATCCTTCGAGATTCTACACTTCGCACGCCACACGTACGACTCCAAGGCTTTGTTTGGGGAGGCAGCAATGGCCACGGAAAAATATCCTTCTATTGTAGCGTCGCCTGGGTGAGTGTTTAATCTCTGTACTCCCTCGCAATGCGACTCGCGCGTCAGACGCGCGCGATCTTTATCCGTTAATCTCAACATTGCACTCGCAAGTTTCTCCTCGCCTATCGTTTTCAGAAGAGTGCAGATGTCTTCTAGTGCATCAGCCGTTCTGTTTCGTCTCATTTTCAACACAGCAAGATGTAGCGTTGCTAAATAGTCATCGGGATTGTGTGTAATTAAGCGAACCAGAATTGCTTGCGCTTCATCCATCTTACACAGCGACTGTAATATCTCCACAAACACATGATGACACTCGAAGTCCGTGGGAAACGCGCGCGTCAACACGTTTCCTAGAGTGACAAGCGAGTCATCCTCGCACGAGCCACGACTCTGTGAGTGTTTCTTAGAGGTCGTTACTAAGTATTCCTTGATTTGATTCTTCAGTGTTTCCTGTTCACAGTCCGGTAATTCTGTTATCCAGGTGACTGTGGCACTAATAGAGATCCCACTTGCCGCTGTCAGATCTTTGGCTGCCTTGCCAAAATCTCCACTCATGAGCCAAACGAAAGCGCGGCCACAAAGCGCTTGAACAAAACTCGGCTGGATGTCGAGGGTCATGTCGAAGTCTGCAAAGGCGTTACTCAAGTCAGCGGTTTTCATGTGACAAAATGCCCGAGTATAATAAGCTTTGGAACACATTGGGCGGAGTGTAAGTATTAAGTCAAGCGTGCTGATTGCAGCGGTATCTTTGTCTTGAAGCTTTAAGCACTCCGCAGCATTAATTAACGCATCGACGTTGTTATTGTCCAGAATATACAACATCCTATACATTTGCGCTGCTCTGTCCAGGATGTCAGCGGTATTTTTGGCATCTACAGCACATGGGTTATTCAGTCTAACTTTAAGGCGAAAATGGGTCAAGACCTCCGATGCGATTTTTTTAGCAAGAGCAGTGATGTTATCTAGTTGTTGGTGGGGTAAAGAAAGTATTGTAATCTGCGTGATATCCTCATCGATGGCAGCCGCGCAAAGATAATCATTCAAAGCAGATTCAGTCTGCCCCAGGGCTAAGTAGCACTGCGCTCTTTGAAGCAACAGCTCCACCACTTCTGGTGTCTCTCTTTTCCCTAATGATGTCACGTGATCCAGTCCATCAGACAAAAGGACCACGGCTTGCTTGTGTTGATTTAGTTTGATCATGTGACTTGCGCAGTCGCCGATAGTTGACGAATCTTCGGGATTTAACCCAACAACGATACGGTCAATTTTGATCAACAAGAATCTCTCCTCCTCGCAGAAGTTTTTTGCCTTTTGAGCAAGTGTAGCGATGACGTCATAGAGCGCTTCTAAAATAGATGGAAGCAGTTTCACCCCAGTTTCCTTAATGCAAGTTAAACCAGCGTTAAAATCTTTGTCACACGCAGCAATCATATCCTGTACTGCAAACTTCTTTTCCTTCAGGAGAAGGTAGGCCATGGCGCGATTGACTAGAAAGAAAACTACGTCGCTATGATTTGAAAATATCTTCAAGGCATCGACACACGTCGTTACGGCATCAAAAAATTTTTTGCTCCGCATCTGCACTCGAAGTTTAGTGGACCATGCTACACGGCTGTCCGGGCGTAAGCCGTTAGAGGTAATGAGATCACAAATTTGACCAAGAGAAACTGTAAGACCTGAATTTAATAAACTTCCAGAGTCATCTCCACATATACACCAATCCTCTAAGGTACAAAGAACAGTATGTAAAGTATTTGGTGGCAAAGCGACCAGGTGATCCTTCACTAGACCAGGCTCCAAAGCGTACGCCTTACAGAAATGGATAACAGCTTCTTCGGTTCGCTGTTTTCTAAGATCCTGATCGCCTAGTGATATGTAAGAAAGTGCTTGTCCCACATTGTCATCCATTGAAGATATTTTTCTTGTCTGGATTTCAGAGATGCTGAGAAGAAACAGGATTAGATGGATTTGTTAGCTATATTTGCAATCTTAGTCAATGCTAAATTTGTTTAACTAGGTTAGACCGGTAATCTGTCAAAGTCCTAAATAATGGTTGGCATTTTCCTTGGACTTTAGGCGCGGATTATGAGCACTATCTAGTTCTATTTCTGATTCATCGTTAACCCTCCAACCCTCATGTTAGACTGTTATCGACTTTCCCCTCTTACAATATCACTGACTTTTGCTGAATCAAAGACTAAAAGAAATGATGCCGAAGTAAGGGATTAATTGGCAGAGCTAATAAAGAAATTGTGGTGCTGCTTCGGTAATGGTTCAAGATCATTTGGTTTTATCAACCGAGTTAATAATGTGAATTGGCCACCGTATAGAGTTTTTAAAGCTACCGTTTCGCTGGAAACGAAAAAGAAAAAAGATTGACCTAATGTGCATATTGACAGGCTTGAAAATCTGTTTCAAATTTTCGACCGTTCCTTTCTTGAACAAGAAAAACGGCAGATATGAGTGAACGGCAGAAGACGGTTGCTAAATCTATCGGAACCACGACCGCGAAGTATTTATCTGTGGGGAAACGAAACGCTCCTCTAAAGTGTGAATGAAACGAAGCGCGCAAAAATTTGCGTCAAAGCGACGGTGTAGGTAGGGTGCCTCAGAGCAATGAGAACAATGAGTTTTAGCCTTTTAAAATTTAGGATTCAGCGACAATCGTTACTTCAAGCCTCAGCTTTTAGGGCTCACGAGTAATGCTGAGCCTTTTTCTGTTGTAAAGGTACAAAGGAAAGAAACAATAACAGTTTAAAAAGGCTTTCGTGTCACTTTGAACTTGGTCCACTGTGCCACACACCTTTGCAATCTTATCATATAATCATATCAGAATAAAACTATAATCTTTTTGGCGCGCGTCAGCTTAAAACTATTTGTCGCGTGGTCGGCATTTTAAGATCAGTTTAACTGCGAACGGCCTTTTGTTCCGTCCAAAAACGAAGGAAGGAAGCAGACAGACTGGCCAAATATTACCGCAATCCCTTTCTTCCTCTCTTATTTTCTCCGCAATCAACTGCAGATTTCATTTCCTGGCACGAAAAGCCTTTCGTGATAAAAGGACCTGATTTTGCCCGATACAATACAAAAATAAATAAACATAGGTAAGCCGACAAAAAGGTGATCTTTTCATTTTGACTGATTAATGGATTAAAGTTTTTATCAGAGGAAACAAACAAAAACAGAAAAACACGATAGGAAACTAACTGGAGCCAAACAGTCGCCCAAAGGTATCGTTGATACACAAAAATCGATTTAAGGAACAGATATCGTAATTTACACCCTGTACGGTGATGGTGAGCAGGGGAAAATGTAAACAGCAACAGCTTTACTAAGCAGATTAGCTAGAACAAACCCAGACTGAACTCCTTATCTCTAGTACCTCCAAGCATTGGATCGTAATTAGCACACGCGATAAACTTGAACGTATTTAGATATCACGAGCGTGCCCCTAAGACAGTCTCTCTAGCTATCAGCAAGACCCCCACGGAAGGTCGACACGAAAAGTTTAGAGTGTCTTAAAATTTGAAATGAACGTGATCGCATCCGCCCGGTAACTTTGAGAACTACCTCAGAACAATTCACAAATAATAATATGGTATTAAGGAATAGTAGATAAAGTTAAGATTAGATTTTCTATAAGCAGACAGGATTCTTTTCGGCTTCAGTAAAGGGCTTATTCAATCAAAAATTTCTTAAACGTCCGGATTAAAAGAAAGGAATACGTCTGCTAATTGAGAAGTGAAAGCGTTGATGACAATTGCTGAACTAAAATAATTTTTATTCCCACTTTTACTGTCAACACATGAAGGCTTTGCATTAGTTTGAACACCGACCATTGCTTTTCAGCTTATCATTGGCACACGACTGTTAAACAAATTGATACCATTTAAAAAACAGTTGTCGGTGTTTTCGTGTTTTGCATTGTTCCATTCTGGTGAATGATCATTGTACACTGTTTGAACTTCAGTGGAAGACTCGCACAACTTCCATCACCAAAGCATACATCATTGAACTGGTAAACATGTTTCTTTTTCAGTTCCAGGGAGCCTTTCCTCGCACGTCTTGTCTTTGTGTCTGTCACCATCAATATGAAGATTACATAAGGCTATTTTAAGGTATATTTTGCGGAGCCAACAATGGCGCCCATTACCCTCTTTTAATCAAACACTAGTTGAAGCTTTTAACACTAACGATAGCGTAGACAGATAGGATAAAGTGGCAAAATATTCTATTTCAGCCGCAACACAACCGTGTTGCTTGAGAATTTTAAAATTTTGTTCATTCCTTTATGGTCGTCCTCTAATGAATCACCTGAACTCGCACAAGCATAGACTGCATCTTTTCTCCATTTATTTCCGGAGCTGAAAAGTTCCGTCGCGTGTTTGGCAAAGGATAGACCTCACAGTACTGGATACACTAAACACATCTACAATGAGCGATTTTCGGCCTACATAGATCATTTTCTCGATATACCTTTAGTTTGACGTGAATGAGTGAACGTTGACAACCTGAAAAGTCACGCGATCACAGTCACGTTTAACCCTCATTTCTTTTTTAGAAAAAACATTCGCGGACGTACCTTCGTATTCGAGCGATAACTCTTCCACTTCGAAGAAATCCTTTTAATACAGTCTTCTAAAATTCAGCGCTGGCGTTCTCTATTTCTAAGGTGGTCTCACAAGCAGAACTCTACTAGATGTTGAAATCTAATGAACTTTGACCAGTTTAGGTACCCGTCATGTCTGGCGCATTAAAAGAGTGACACACATTTTCCAGAGATAGAAACACTGACTCGTGAAGTCAGATGCAGACCAGGCGAGTTTTGTTTAAAAATGCTTACTTTGAGAAAGCTATCGGCCTGTCGACTTGTTTCGGACTCGTCTATGACCTTATCACTTCGAACAAAAACACGTGTTATAACACTAGCAATCGATAAAATTCAAACTCTGAACATTACGCGGCATGTTGACAGTTAACCTGTGTGTATTAAGTACTTTGAAGAACAGGCACAGCGTAAAAGCTCAATACATACATAAACAGAGCTACTGACATTAACAATAACAAATGCATGCAGCCTATTCGCGTGCTCCGGTGACAAAACATTTTTCTTTTTAAACTCGAAGCAGATAATTGCTTATAAATCATCTTATTTATCGATAGTTAGAGGGCCATTCCAGCGATATTTGAAAACTTGGTTTGAAAATAATACTTAAAGAAAGAGTTGTTGGGAGATGAAAATTGTGATCGTTTTCTTTAATTCATAAACCGGCTGAGATCCTCAGACAAACACGAAGACAGGCTAGTAAATAGTTTGATATGGTTCTAGACTTACCTTAATTAGAGCGGGAATAAATCCCAGCTGTCTTTAGAATTTTGTTTTGCCAATCAATGAACAGGACGGTGAACAAGATTTTGAACTGAAGAGAAATTATATCAGAACGCTTCGGATACGGAGAAAGTTGCTCTTGTTTTGGAAAGCTCCGTGTTTGAATAGGCTTGTCCTGGATTTGATTCATTTAGGAAAAAATTTTCACTCAGAGGAATCTAAATGCCCAGATAACCTAACAACGCATAGGTCAGATAATACCACAATTCTAATTGTTTAAATAAGTTTTCTATTGGTCAATCAAACATGACAAGGCGTGGGAACGCTGAATCGCAATTGGCTGACCCCTTCAAATCACCTGATAGCCGATCTGCGCGGGAAATCTGTTGAGTGAAGGTATTTCCGCGGAAAAAAATTTTGAGGTTCTATTCCCAACCGCTATTGGCCTGCTAGCAGGCGAAAACACATGTGTGTGTGTGTTTTATTTTTATAGATATTTATATATAAATATATATATATTTTACCTCATTAAACCTCGTCTAACATGGACGAATACAAGCGTTTGAGGTAATAATTGAATGTTTACAAATTACGGCATCTTAAGGACTTACTGTTCATCTATTCGGTTTCGCTGCAAGTACCTCCAACAGCACGACAAACAGAGATCCATTAGCCACGGCTTTCGATTGCTTTTATTCGAGGACGGAAGTCCGAGAATGGGTGCCTCTGTCATTTACATATGGTTTTGAAAGGAATCCATGAAAAACAATTTCTAGAGTATTTACTGTGAAACCTGACATTGGATTATGTTTAATCATTAAATGATATTTCCTCGCTAAGCTATTTTTGGTAATCTTTCAATAAAAGAATAAGATTTGAAACAAAAGTAATTTGTTCAAAACAAGCAAATACAGATAGTAAAACTGTCAGGAAGGTATTTTAACTATTCAATTCATTGTGTATTGAACACGCAATAACAACACCCTCATTCACTGATAAAACAGCCTCCCAATCAGTTAGTTTAGTAAATTACACAAACATAATTACCATTTCATCTCTATCAAAGATTAAAGAGTTCTTTGTTGCACTTAATATCTAAGAAAGCTCACAAAAGACGGGTGAAGACTTCTCGATAAGCTGACATCTGTGCTTACACTTACAAGATTCAGCCGGAAACGTTTTGTTGTTAACGTGACGTCACGTTATCAACAAAACGTTTCCGGCTGAATCAGAGTGAGCTCGAACTCCCCCCTCCCAGCTAAGAAGAGATTGCGGATATGTACCCTGCATACGAGAATGTATCCCCCTCCCCCCCAGTTTCCTGTTGTCTCAATGCTTCAACTTGCGACAACTTGATATAACCTAGTGGCTCTCCCTTAAAGGAGAAAAAGACTCAGAACTGAGTGTTTTGTATTTGAAGATTGAAATTCAAAATCTAAGGCGCTGATAAAAAAAAATTGATAATAATAATAATAGTAATAATAATTTTTAGATCATAAATATCATTTTTATTAAAATCGAAAGCCTTCTTAATAATAATCCCAAAGTATCGCATTCATTTTAAACTTGCATAGCTAAAGCGAATAATAATGATGATGATGATAATAATAATAATAATAATAATAATAATAATAATAATAAAGGATCACAATTGTATGACATTATAGAGAAAGATAAAATGAATATATGAAGTTCATATATTCAATGAATATATCATATATTCAATGAATATATGAAGTTCATAAAATTTAATAAAAATGAAGTTCATGATTTTCGCTATTGCATAAATAGCACTATCTACTGCGAAGGATCGTGCATCATACGTATTATAGAGAAAATTCAAAACTTAAGAGAAATTGATGTTTAAAGATGATGATTGAAATATAATTATCGCAGCAATTTTGTTTAACGGCGCCAATGCCGGAGCTTTATTCAACATATACAATTTAAAAAGCACACGCACTCCTATTTGTCGACAGATTTGTTTGGACCAGATTATGTAAAAATAATTGTGACGTTTTAAATATGCACGTATTTTTAGAATTACCTTTGTAGAAAAGACATCATCGTTTCCATCGGAAAATTTAACGTATACACGAAAGACACGGAAGAGCTCAAGCGATCTTTTCTCTGCTACATCGAACTGACCATATCAGAGCAGTTGAACAAAAATCAGGAAAAGAATAAAACCCGAAACATAGTCCATTCGTTTCTTTCCATGACCAAGATTCTCGCGAGGAAAACGTAATCCGATGTTGTGAAAATCCTGTCTACAGAAGAAGGGAATTAAGACCGAAGTTTTTCAGATATTTCGGGGCTAAAAATGTCTACGAGTCTTAACACAACCAAATGCCGGATATTCATTGAAGAAATCTTATGGCATCCCGTGACGATACAGTGAAGCCTCGGTTAACTCGAACCTCCTAGTAACTCGAACAAGGTCGGATTCCCGACCTGACCCAATTTTTTTATCAGTCATTTACGATCAGCCAACTAGAACCCCCGCTAAATTGAACTATATTTGTCATCTTTGGGTGAGTCCTATTATATTCTCTTTTCAAATACCTTTCCATTTATTCGCGTCGTGCGCAACAGTCATGCTGCTGCGGCAAACTCGGCTCTCCCTCGTCCACCCGCATGTGCTCGATAGGTTTGGACGTGGAAACTGGGTCTAGCACACGAACTCAAGGCAAACCCTCAACCTGCTATCGCACACGGTAGACCTTCGCAGATGTACTTCGATACTTTACTGATATGCGTTACGTCGGAGGCGTTACGTGGGAGATGGAGATCCATTAAATGAAAATGAAGACAAAGAGAGAAAAAAACTTTGTAAATAACTCACGCGCGTTTCAATATTTTTCTCAACTTTTTCTTTCAAATTGTTATATGGCTGTGTCTCACAAGGACTGGGAACTACCGAATTCATGAATTTGATTGGCTGAAATCAATATTGAAAGCGGTCAAGATTTTCCCATCTAGACCGGCCTCTAGACCGGTATAGAAAGAAAAGGTACAAAGAATATAAAAAATTGGCATATTGACCACTTTCTTAAATGGCTGCTGGATTAATATTCTTTTGTTTATATTTAAATTTGCCTTTCTGGCCTCGCTTGAGATAATGTATTCTTTTGAATTTTGTACTGGAGAACGAGGCCAGAGAGGCTAATTCAAATTCAAACAAAAGAATATTAATCTGGCAGCCATTTACGAAAGTGGTCTATAAGACACAGCCATATAATAAACATCTTATTAACCAAGCTAGGTCGGTCTGTATGGGAGAATCTTGACCTCAGTCGCTGGTACAGACCTTACTACATTCGGTCTGTACTAGCGACCTCGGTCAAGATTCTCCCATACAGACCTCCCACTCGGTTAATAAGAACTAAGTATAGTTAGAATAGTAATGCGTAGTTTGTGAGACGAAAAAAGTTAAAAAAATTGGTCCTCGAAAGTTACCATATCCCTAAAACTCTTCAGTATTAATGCAAGTAAAGTAAAACTGAATGAAATCAAGAACCTATGGTTCTATATTCCTTTGCATTAATTATTACATTTTCCAGTGTCAACCTGCAAGCCTCGTCTCGTTGAACTCAACCTAGTTCCTTTGCCTAGCGCCTCAGAAACCGAGTTCACACGTCTCAAATCGCCCTCCTCATCCACGATCACGTGACCTGAGGAAACAGGGCTCTGCATAGCATAGTTCTGTCTTGAAGATTCATTACAGCAACAATTTTCACTGCATTTGCCTCCAATACAATCTGACCTTCAATCTGTGATTAGAAGACAGTTGCTAATTTCAGGTAGTGATATTACTTATAATACATTTCCACAACCCTGCATCAATTATGGGATATTCTACTCATTTCTCAAGTGAGTGGTCCATTCTTTACTACATTCAGAGTTTGGGTACAAGATGGGTCTTTACCAGATTTGGATGGAAAGAAGGTCATCTGACTTCTGACAAAGGAATTAATTTTATCATTACTAGTTATTGTACCGCCACTTTCACTGCTAATCAAACAAAAAAGTGCCAACTTTACCTTGGCCAACATACAGCAATAAGTTCCCCTGACATGGAACTCAGAAGACAGTTTGTAGTTCACCAGAATGTGTTAAAATCATAGGTATTCTAAATATATCTTATTAACCAAGCGCGAGGGCTGAACTGGGAGAATATTGGCCCGAGGTCTTGACAGTACAGACCGAGCTGTGCTCGGTCCGTACGAAAAAGACCAAGGGCCAATATTCTTACAGTAAGGTCCCAAGCAAGCTTGGTTAATAAGAGATTTATTACACAACGGAAGTTCAAAGGGACACAAGTGCGGTATCATTCAGGACCATTTGGGACAGTGCCCAGTCCAATACTGAGAGAATATTGACCGGCAATAGAGCATTTTGATTGGTTGATTTTAGTTATTGGCCCTCTGACTGCCCGAGTCGTGTAATAAGGAAAAGTTACACATTCATTACACATGGAAGCCTAAGTTTTAACTTTTGCTTATAATCTGAAATGGCAGTCTCAGTCTAGACCCTCGAAACAGGGAAACCTTCCCTGCAACCATAGCATTCTGGGTTGTAAAGTAGAGAAGTAAGGGAAGGGGAAGTTACTTCAGCAGTCAAGGTCTAAATTTGGTTCTCTTCTATTTGGTGCAAAAACTTTATCTTTGACTGGTTGCATGCAAGGAGCCCCAAAAGGATCTTTCATCTCTCACAGTACACTTCACAGTATATACAGGAAAGCTAGATGGATAAATGAGATTTTCAGCAGTTGCTCTCTCTCTCTCTCTCTCTGTTAGTCTGCCATTCAAGTCAAAAGAAATCAGCAAAAAGAGCACTTTGGCAAACAAACTCATTAAGTGACATCACAAAATTTTTCCACCCATGTCTATTAACTTAATTAATAAAGACTGCTTGGTGTCTAAATGAATAGATCATATTACTAATCATATCAACAGTTATTTTCTACCAAGTCCACAACAAAAAAAAAAAGACTTGAGATATTGTGAAAACATCTTTATACAGATTTTAACATTAAGTTTGTAATTATTTCTTATTTTGTTAGTCACTGTCAGTCAAAAAATGTTACCTTGACAAAAAGTGCTTACAGTGAAGCATCAAATTCAAACATAAAAAGTTTTCTACATAGACTGCATTCCTACATACATTCCAAAAAAAAACCATTTTCTTCATCTCGACAATTGTCAAATAGCTGTTATTCCCAATCTTTCTTAATATCAATGGCCCATTCCCAGTCAAGGTAACTGATCTTGTCATCGTCGACAAACTTGCTCTTCAACGTGTAATGGCCTCGAGCAAGCATTCCCTTCGGTGCTTCATCCAATGGTGTTAAGTATTCTTGAGGATCTGCTTTTGGACCATAGCTTCCAACCATCAAGCTACTTTTGTCAACTGAAGCACAAATGTGTAAGCAAAAGAATGTTCACATTTGGATGATCAGTCATCAATAACAAAAGGCAAACAAACATCTCTTTTAGATGGTATACGTTAGTTAAACATGAAGTTATTCACTCGTACATTTTGATCTACTGTAATGTTGTCCTATACTTACCTCTTATACCTTTCCTGTAGGATACTTGATGAAACTTAAGACCAGCCACAATTTCACGCACCACCTGGAAAAAAAGTTATTATGAAGACAATGAATTATAAGACTTAATGATGAATATGAGGTATATTGAAAAGATGATTTATTGCACGGTGTGGCCACATTAAAGGGTTAGAGAAGTTTGCATGCAAGTGGACCTTATTATTTAAGCTTCTGCATCATAGGGCACTGATGATTAGGGCCTACAAGGATGTTATTGTTTACCAAATCTGGCCCCCTTGAAAGGTATCAATGTCTTGGAAACTTGATGGTTATAATTTTAAAATCATTAGTCAACTGAATTTGAGAAAAATATAAACAATAAGGTAGTAAATCTCATGTGGTGACATTTTATCCAAGATATTGCTACAGCACTAAAAGGGAGCTGCAACAAAGTCCCGCTAATTGTGTCTCATTGGCAAGTGGTCTTTCAATTTGAGGTTCTAATTGTTAGTGCTACAACACAAGTGTTTCTTAGCTTATGAGGAAGTCCAAATCCTTGAGTAAAGTGAACCATTCACGTGCCAAGGTCTTGACTGCATGGCATTCTTGGACAACAATTATCTGCAATGCCTCAATCATTTTCTAACCTCTGTTTTATAGATTTCTCTAGAGATCATTCTGTAACACTTTTCCAGCTGATGTAAAAAATCACTTACACTGTGCTGCTTAAACATTTCCAATATTTGACATCTTTAAGCATAATTGAGTACTCAAGTCTCTTCATAGCATGAATTTCACATAACATTTTTCTTTGTCTTTATTTTTGTTACAAAGGCAAAGGAGATAATAAAAACTTGTAAAATTCATCGATTTTCATATTCTGCAGTCGGGAAATTGCACATAACATTCACTTCAGACAATTTAGTAACTTTAAAAATATGGATGACACCTTGGACTCGTAAAAATGGTTGAATAAGAAATCTACCCAAATGAATTGCTGACATAAAAAGGCTCATCACTTAACAAAAGTTTATTTTTCAAATCAGATGAATAAAAATTAACTATGAAAATTCCCAGTGATTTCTCCTGATGAGCTCATGTCAAATACAACTACGAATCTTTATCACCACAAAACGAAGATGGGGTGTGAATGATGAAGAAAATGGCAGAATCACAACATCAATAGATAAAATTGAGAAAGCAAATAGCTGACCGAAAAGGTATACTTTGACACCGTGTATCGAACAAAAAACATGAAATTGAAATTACTCCAAAGTGACAAGTACGATATTACAGCCCGGAATTGTCATTACAATTTTTGGTACAATGTCAACACTAATATGCAGGAATTTACCTTAAATGTTATTTTGATTTTGTAATTGGTCCCCTCTTTGATGACTATTGGTTTCTCTTTAAGTTTGCTCAGGTCTCCTGCAAAACCAATGGTTAACGCGACAGACTGAGCTTGTCGGAATGCTCGAAATAAAAAGCTCCCTGTTCATAATACTTACTTCACCGTAATTCTGATCAGCTGGTAAATGTTGTCACGCACAATGTGCAACATAGGGCCACAAAAGGTCGCAAGAACAGACGTGATGGACAAGAATGCAACATTCCAAAGCAAAGACAGAACCAACAAGGAAACTTCAGGAACTACGATGGTGAAAAGAGCAACATACAAACCTGACAGATCCAACTCGATATCGGGACGACCTTCCACGATCACTGACATTTTTAAGACTTTGACGTTGGGACCGCCATCATCATCAGCTAGAAAATAGAGGGTAAGATATTACGATATGAAATATAATAATCAGAAAAATAAATACCCAATACTGAAATATCTCATGATCGTTTTGTTTCGGGATACCTGCTGTCTCCGCACCGGCGAGTAACATTTGCTTATACCTAACCAAAGACTCGTCCTCTGCGTCCAATTTTTGAATTTCGTCCAAAGTTTTCTGAGCGGGAGGCTTGTAACCCGGGGTCTCTTCTGGTTCTTCGTCTTCAATTGAGGTTGGTACTTCTTCTTCAGCCATAGCAAGTTTAGTCAAGCTAATATATATATATATTTCCTGATAGCCTTTCACAACCATCCACCGCCTGCTCTCTTCTCAGAGTTTAGTTGAACCACCCCGTGACGTCAGAAGCTTTTAGTATAACCAATCATTTGTGTTTTCATATCAAACTCGACGAACAACCAATGAGAAATCCTTTTCTATTTACAGGCTGTGATAGTCTTTCTTGAGTGTCTCTGCCCTTAGTCCACATTGCTCATGTAGATACAAAGTCTCCGGATGAAAATTTGGTTACTAACTAAAACAATTCTGACAAGCTTTTGGTCTATAAAAGGAGACGGTAAGGTTTAGGAATAGTGAGAACGAAACATGACCCGATAGCCGACAAAAGGAGATGAGGAGAGTCACGAGGAAAATGCAAGCTTTCCAATGGATGTTTCAGTATATTTTAATTTCTGAAATCTGTTGAGCCAGGAATGAACATTAAGAAAGTGTTAACTACGAAATAAAACAAATTTCAAAACATAATGGTTTAATCGGATAGAAATTGACTCCAATTCCGAGCTTCCTTTTGCAACAAATGAGAGAGTTAATCATCGAAGCGATCCACAATTCTAACCTTTATTCAGGGACACCTGGCCGCAAGGAGGGTTATATACAAGCTGCGCTCTAAGGAAAATTGAATGGAGCCCAGTGCTCTGAAACTGTGAAATCCAGGGTGCCCAGCATATGCTTTGTATGAAAAAACTAAGATTCCTCAGTCACCCAAGAGCAAAAGTAAGGCGCCAGAGGCCATTGGGCGCTGCTAGACCACAGCCTTGGTTACATAGGACGTCAAAAGAAACTATTACATGAAAAGCAGAATGCATACCGAGATAAATAATAATATTATTGGGAAGAATCACAATGGAAGCTCTGCTGAAGAGGACTAAAACGTATTTGTACCTCAGGGTATGACGTATCAAGGATATCCACACCGCTGGGTGGATATCGCCAATCCATCCATCCGCCAATTAATGGCCAATACTGCGTGACAAACCCTCAGCGGAAATAGACTGGAAATTTCCTCTCCTCATTCGTCTTCTTTAAAAGACACGGAAGTGGCCACTTAACTAAATAATGCCCAACGGTTCAGCTAATTTAACTACCAAGAATTTAATTGTTCCGTTTTCTTAACATTTGATTGGCAGTTCTTTCAAGCAAACCCTTGAGTAACAGAACCTAGCAGCTTGACATGCAAGGCAAAAGCCCCATTAAAAAGTGTAAGGTACCTTAATTTTCTCCTTGCATGGGGGGAAAGCTGAGATGGAACGGAAGACGAGGGAGTAGGCAGAAATGGTAGATTGATAAATCTGGGTGGTTAGAAAATATTGGTTGCAATATAATGAAGCTATCCTACCACACATTCAGAGTAGAACCTAATGAATCTTGTTTATTTAACTCTCTGTTTAACAACCCTTGAATAAGTAAAGAAAGAACCTTCACGACACAATATAAGAGACCACAAAATGCCTTTCTTTAATGAGAATTTTCAATTGAAAGCTTTTTTTCACTTTTTCTGTTAAATTTAACCTTCACACCAATAAATGCCATAAATAAAATAAAACAATTTATAAGCCAGGTGCCAGTGAAGGGTATATTATGAGTGTGAGTTGTTGACACTTTCAAAAAAAACTTTGAAAACCTATAACCTGTTTGAAAAGACACAAGAGTTTATAACATTACCTAACCAGAGGCCACAAAATCTTACCCTGAGAAAGAGAAACAAGAATCTTACAGAGGGATGTGGTTCACAGATGATTTTTCCTAAAATGTACCCTCTTAACTAATCTTAGTGTGACAAAAGCTTAATTTTCTGGAGTCCTGAACCAACTGGTTCATCAGAAACATGCAGTGGGAAAGTCTTATGCAAAGAAAACACTTTCTTACAAATCATTGAACAATATTAATATCTTCTGTCAGACTAAGGTAGTACAGAGCTAAAAAAAAAAAACTAGCTCCAAATAGTTTGGAAGTTTCCTTTTCAAACTGTCTGCCACAGTTGATTTTGTTTTTTTGGAAAAAGTTTATTACATTCTCCAGCAGTTCAAATTTAAAAACCAGATGAGATAGTTTACAGCTCATCTTTAGTTGCCTCTGTTTCATCAGTTTCTTCCTCTGTGCCTTCACCCTCTTCAGATTCACCCTCTTCAGATTCACCCTCAGGCTCTTCGCCCTCAACACCCTCCCCTTCTTCTTCTGGGGCTGGTTCTTCACCTTCTGTGGGTTCTTGGTTTTCCTTACCATCAGATTCAAGAAACTTGACAAAATCATCAAGAGTTCTGCCACCCTTGTAATCTACAATCTGAAACAGATTAAAATAGAAGCATTTTTATTACAAAGAAGACCCAAGGAAACGACTGATTCTCACAAAATACGACTCAAATCAGCTTCAGCTAAGATTCTCAGGAAACCTAACTAAAGAAAATTATCAAATTCATTCCTTTAGCATTTGTCAAAACAATCTTGTAATAAAAAAGGAATTAAACAGCTTCCACCCTATTCTCAAAATGGTCATAGGCATATCCACTAGTTTGGAATGAAGACATGGCATTGCAGTTTCACGGGGGTTACTAAACCCCTCAGACACAATCCATTAAAAAGCACAACTTATGAAAATTATGGGAAGTACATACAAATTTGTTTTCCAAATGTTACCTACCTCATCACTATCTTTAGGGAAGTATTTAAGGGTAGGAAAGCTTTGGATCTTAACACTTTCTACTTCATTAGCAGTGGAGTCCATCTTGGCAATGACAATATCATCACGGTCTTTGAACTTCTCTCCAAGTTCATCCCAGATTGGAGCTAATTTTTTGCAATGACCACACCATGGGGCATCTGTTGAGGCACAGGGGAAAGAAACAAATGTTGATTACAGATTACTAGTGTAGCACAATGGAAGGTGGAGCTAAAGAAATCAATAACACAAAACGAGGCTTAGAACCTGTTTTGACTGGCACAAAGCAAACAAGATGCCTATCTACACAAGTAGTTAAACCCTTTAATTCCCAGATGTGATTAACAAGTAACTTTGCCAATAATATCCATACATTATCTAGCTAACAAATAATAAAATACTCAAACTTATCAGGTAGGGTTTGTTATCTTGATCTAACAACCAACCTCTCAACTAATTACAGGGAAATGTGTAATACCTAGAGGGGGGAAATCAATAATAAATCCTATAGTTGAAAGGAATAAGAACACAACTTGGAACGTTAAAATCATAAGTCCAGTCTTTTTACCACTTGGGTCCCCTTCTGGCATGCACTTCGATGGAGACCACACTAACCCACACACTAAAGATATATCCACATTTTTACAGAAATCCTAAGAATAACGCAAAAAGAACATCACTCACAGAATTCTACAAGAACAGCCTTGGTTTTGTCTTTGACTACTTCATCAAAGTTCTTTCCTACCAGGACCTTGACAGGTTTGGCATCCCAATCCTCTGGGATTTCTTGACTGAGTAAATGAGGCTGGAAATCAAAAGGAATAAGAAAACTCAGTCAAGAGATAAAGATAGAGGCAATTATAATAATTATGTCACTGTCAACATGAACAATCCCCCCTTCCTATGCAAGTATTCAGTGCTTTACCCTAAGAATGACAGATTAAATTCACATCACAATTTCAAGAGGCAAGAAAAGGCAAGGGGAAGTAAGAAACTAATATAATTTTATCACAACTGCTACAATCTGATTAACTACACCACTTTGAATTTAATCATGCAACAATATACATTTTTCCAGGTTCTATATTGTAATAAAGCCATTTGGGATGTTTGGAGAACACAAGGAAAGCCTATAAATCATGAGCCCAAGGGGGGTGTTTCATAACTTAGGTTTCTGAATGTTCTCCCACCATCCTAGCCAGCTTTATCATGTCATTGAGCATGGAAAAAATGTGGTCTATTGCTTTTATGACATTACAAGTAAATGCTAGCTTTGTAACCTGATAACACATCCACTCGGAAACTGAATTGACCAATCAGAAGATGTGTACTATGTTCATTATATTATAATCTGTGATATATAGTGTAAGTAGCCTGGGTAAATTAGCGGTGTGCAGTTGAAAAGAAGACAAAATAAGAAATGTAAATTTGCCTTTTCATTAAGTTTTCAACAACTAATGGATTTGAACTGAAACAGTTTGATTATTAGCACTCAATTTCTATGCATAACAATTGATTTAAGATTTGCCCTTACCAACTATCACATGATAACAACCTCAAACCCATGATGTAATTGTTCCATAGATTCTCCAGTAAATAACAAAATTCACTGTGATAACATTCAGATATTGAAAGATTAAAAGTTTGACTAATAAAAGCTGTGGATTTATGAACATAAAAACCAATTACAACTTAGAGGGAAATCATTACCTTGAGTGATCCATCAAGAACTGAGGAGACAAAAGCCTTGACATTTTCAGTGGTAATTTCAGTGGTTTCTGCCTTGTATTTAGTCATGTCATCCTCGTCCAAGTTGATCAGCCGGACAGTAGGGATTTCCTTAGCATCAATTCCAAAGAATTCTGAGATTCGGCTATTGTCTTCAACATCAGTATCAACAAGCACGAAGAGAACTTGGCCTTTAAATTCCTTAGCTGCTGCTGAAAATGCATCATAGATAGCCTGGAAATCTTCAGCCTTCTTGCTTGCAAAGAGCAGGACATGCTTCTTGATATCTCCCCCGAAGATCTTTGGTGCGTTCTAGAGGAAGTTAAAATGGTGTTTGTTAATTTACTTTCAAAGCCATTACAACTGAGGGTGCTTAGTAATACTACGTAATGACCAGCCAGAAGGTTTACCTCAAATGACCTCCTTTGTTTGCGAAAGATCTCTCCAGCTTATGGACAATTTTGACAATGCCAGCACAATTTAGTAATTGTTGGGCACCCAAAGACTGAAATAGTGTTTCTTCATAAAAAAAAAAAAAGGGCCCTGTAGAGTCTAGATCTAACTTTCATAACTTTTCTTATGTTTTGCTACTCTATCGTATCAAAAACCCAGGGGTGATGGCAAGATATTAACTCTTATCAAAGGGGAATCATGGGGGCTTTTAGATGGTAACAAAATATGATTAGAGATCTTGCCTCATCATTGAATTCTGTCACAAGAGGCAGTTGGTTTCCTTTGACAAACTTGATGATTTCTTCAGATTTGTGCTCTCCATCATAGTCAGCACGTCCTTCATCAAACTAACAAAAGAACAAAAAACACTGATTGAGAGGGATCAATAGAGAAAATTTACCACAATGCAATTGAATATGATCTCACATTATCCACCCACAGTTGAACAAGTTGTCTAGAAATCATCTGAAATTCTGTTGAAATCTACCTCATACAAAAACATCATAACAAAAACCATTTAAAGTTGGGTCTCAATCTTTTACATGAAGACTGAAAAATCCAGTTGAACTAGTCCTCAATATCTAATGTGACAGCTTGGGGTAGGAAGGGGAGGAATTTTGTGTATTTTTCTAGATCAACATACAATATGTTAAGCATTACCTTCTTGAAGAGAACCAGATTTTCTACTGCGCTGTGTTCCTTAGCAAGATTGGCATCATGTACGATTCCAAACTGAATGTCATCCATACCCTGAGCAGCCTCAACGAAAGCCTTTGCAGCATCAGATTCTTTGTCAGTATAGAAACCAACCACAACGACATCACTCTTTTCTTTGAAATCCTTAACTTCATCTGCAGTTTTAAGTTCTACCGCTGGGGGTCCAGTTTTCTTTTTCAACCAAGTGATGATTTCAGCTTCTGTGCGGCCACCTGTTGAAAGCAGTTCCAAACATAGAAATTTATGACTACAAAATGTTCTACTAGACAATATTTTGAAACCCATTATTACTGATTGTTCAAAGCACAAACAAATCAAGTTTATGGGAGCAATTTTGTTTGGTCATAAGCACATTTCAAAGAGACTTTTCAACCCATAAAAGTGTTGAGTTGGTTAATTCCTATTGGCTCTAAAAAATGATCAGTGGTTGAATCTAATCTACATAAATCTTTGAAACGAAAAAAACAAAACAAAGGATAGATGGATTGCTATAAAAATTTGGCAATGATGAATCATCACTATGCAAGGATGATCATCATGTGAAACAATTTATGAAAGATGTCAGCTGCTACTCAACAAGTTTTCCTGTTCTAGGAATTGAGGAAGACGTAACTTAAAATGCCCCCGCTACTGAAATATGAACGTCCAGTCGACATATGTTCAATTAAGAAAAGTACATCGTCACTGTACGGTTCTAGAAGAAAACCCGGAAAGTTGGGCCGAATTTCTAACTTCCACTAACTACAATTTTCACTGTTTTTGAACTTCACTCTAATTTAGTATAAATAGGGCTAGCAACTTGAACAAAGAATTAACTAGCCGGATCGTTTTCACAGAAAAATCCTTGCAATAAACACCGTGTTTGTTCAGCTAAGACAAGAACCTTTTGTATTTCCAGTATCTGCCGAGATAAGAAAAGGATCCTCAAAATTTCTAGTGTGGACCGGAAACACGAAGGAAAGAAAAAAAAAAGAGCGAGCAGTAAATATTATGAAAATGAGACTAATTAGATTGGAAATAGATAAACGCTGCCAACGACCTAATTCAAAATACTTACCATTGAATGAAAAACAGAGAAATTACTAATAAATATTTTAAAAGTCTGATAATAACATGGTTGCACGTGTAGTACTACAAGTTTACGCGTTTCGCACACGAACATTACAAATGAAAAACATTGGCTTCAATTCAAACTAACCCGAGTATTCCACCGGTTTTCCTGATCTGAAGAACTTGAGGGTAGGATATCCCTGGACTTGGAACTTTTCGCCTAGTTTAGTTTCTTTAGTGGCGTCAACTTTTGCAAGCTTGATGGCTGAGCCTTCTTCCTTGAGTTTTGCCGCTGCTTTAGCATATTCTGGGGCAAGAGCTTTGCAATGTCCACACCATGGTGCATCTAAAACGAAAACAGATACGCATGAGTTTAATTTGTAATCTTAACGTGTTCTCAAAGTGACCATATAACAAACTTACACTCAGAAACGTGTACGTAAACTTACAAAATTCGACAAGAATATGCTCATTGTCGCTTACAGCTTGATCGAAAACAGCTTCGGTCAAGACTAAGACATTTTCTTCTTCTTCGATGTCTGCTCCAAATGAAAGAGCAAAAAAACTGAGGAAAAACGTTAGATAAAACTTCATCGTGGAAAGATTCTTGCGTTCACCCACTGCTGCGACTGTTCAACTTAGAGGATAACGAGCATAAAGGCAAGTACGTGTAACTACAAACCGGAAATCAATTTACGTACCCGTCGTGTCTTGCCGTGATTGGCTTAAAGGATAGAGCCCGCGAACTGCAGTCACGGAAGTCAAATCGAATTGAATGGTGACACGTTTGTGGAAAGTGGAGATAAGAGGACATTTACTTAATTTAGTTGATACCAGCTGAATTCACACGTAACTTGTGAAAAAAAAATTGTGAAGACCGAGATTGCAAAGAAAACAAAGTAATTCTTGTGAAATTCTTGGTAACCTAAGCGATGCACCAACTGGTCACAGAATCGGAAGCAACCTTATTTTGCATATGTGTATATGTTCTTTTTCTTTTTCTCTCGTCAGATGTTTGTACTTAACATCTTAAGTGTATATTCGCGCGGGCGATGAGATCTTAGTTTCGGTAATTGTTTAACCGATGAATTCTGTGAAATACGAAACTAAGAATAAAAACTTAAAAACTCATAAGTACATGTCAGGCACTTGCATCAAAAATACATTCGACCAGTTTTCGGTTTAAATGAAGTTTAAACACAGCTGTTTTACCCTGCTCTTTTTTCATCAGATCATCAACAGAGTTTGAAAAACACAAATTAAACAAAGTGGTCTTGTGCTGTTTTAGTGAGGAACCAAGATGACAAATGACTTATCTTTTAAACATTAAATTCTTTCTTATCGTTAAACCAAATCCCTTTTTTAAGTTCTCTATAAGTGATCAATACGTCGAAAAAATTGGCTTGAGAAACGCTTCGACAGTTACCAGAAAAAAAAAATGCTATGAGCCTTTTTACTTTATCTCTCTGCACGTTTTTTTTTTTTTTTTTTTCTTTTCCATCAAACAAAAACATTGATACCTCAGAACAAAGAGTCTTGTTTATTCTGATTGAAGAACAGGCCGAAGTTGTTCAGAAGACGATTAGCACATCTCCAGATCAAAGGAGGATCGAGAACCTTGATCCTTCCGTAATTAGATTTAATCGTCAAGGAATACGGTTAGGCCGTGCGTTATGGATTGTCCTGATATATATTTTAGCATACTTGGAAAAATGAGAATAATTCTTGCTCTTTTTATAAAAGTAATACTACAAGCAAAATCATGTAACTATTATTTTTTTTAAGGGAACAATGCCAGAGTCATGACTTTAAAGTTCGGTTCTTGGTTCAGTCTAATTTAAATTCAACAATGTCTTCGGGGAAGAAGGTTACCGCAATACGAAGTCATTCGTCGTGTAGCTAGTCTTGTCACCCAGACCTACATTTCACTGAGTGACAGATCTTGGTGCGAGATAACTGAAAGTAAAGAATGCGTCTATACTGTCCCAGTTCTCCCAGTTTCTGCTTTCACAGGAAGTCCATCAAACATTTTGACACATTAAGGAACCGCTTCTAATAATAATAATATATTTATAGAGCGCTTTAACTATTGATCAATATTCAAAAGCGCTGTACAATAAGAATATATATCAAATAGACCAAAAATCACAAATTAAAAGTCTTTTTAAAGAGAAAAGTCTTCAGTCTTTTTTTAAACATAGAAATACTGCTACTAGATCTAATAGTCAGCGGTAAAGAATTCCATAGAACCGGCGCAGCGTGGGTGAAAGCGCGACCCCCAAATGTGCAGCAGTTGACTCTGGGAACTGACAGAAGAAACTGTGATTAACTAGTTTTATAACCGAAATGATATTTTAAAATTATGTTTAGAGGAAATTCTGGATCACAATTTAATAACAAGACATTTTATCAGAAACTTCTAATATGGAATATCAAGTCCAGCAGCTAATTATGTTTTATCAGAGCAAGTATGTAACTCAAAATAAAGAAACCATCATGCTTTCTGACAATACGTCTATAATTAGGATTGATTTCGTTTTTCCTTTTATGAAGATCACTCTTAAAGAAAAAATAGCAAACTTTTGGCACACATTACTTTTGCTCAACGAGTTTTCCTTTACAAAAGACTGGGACAGAATACCTATGACGCATGGGATCTGGGGTAGAGACTGGTTTTATGACCGAAATGATATTTTAAAACTATGTTTGGAGGAAATTCTGGATCACAATTTAATAACAAGACATTTTATCAAAAAACAAAATCATGATAACTGGGTTATTCATCAAGTACCCTTTCTCATTTTTATTTCTTTTTTATTTGCATCGTTTTTCTGGCGTGAGAATAGGTGTTCTGACGAAGCAACGAATAAGAAACGTGGAAATAGACATATCCTAATTTCAAATTGATTTATTTTTAGCAATAAAAGGAATTTCAATTTCCGTTTTTTGATGATCGAGTTGTAAACGACGAGTGTTTTGATCTTAATCATGATTAGATCACATGTTTTCTAACGAATTAAATGCAACACACCTTAAAAGAGCAGAATTATTATCCGTCGGTGGAAGGGAAAAATTTAAAACAATCTAAAGGTTAAGTCCCCACTCATAATTCTTTTCATTTCCAGTAAAACTGGAACTCAGGGAAGTGCCTCAGTCTGAGTCTTCCACCGATTATTTAACTATAATTGTTACATAAATAATCTAATCCAATCAAATGGTAAGAAGAAAATAATGAAACTGTCGCCATGATGGTTTATTTCCGTTAGGCAAGCGTTGTAACTGTCTTTTGAATTATCGACTGATCTCTGGAGTGTGTCGTTGATGGAAAATGTAACAAACCTAAAAATTATGGGTAGGAAGACATTCTCGCAACTTTTCATCACTCTCGCCGTTGCTTCGTGCATTTGTCATTATTGTTGTTATTTAAAACCCTTTGCTGCCTTGAGAACTGTTCGGTAATGGATTGTAAAATAACTTAGAATATCACCCAATTAAGGAAAGAAATAACTTTAGATTACCAACATTGGCAGAAAAATCACATTGCGATGTAGAGATTAAAAGTACTTTAAGGGATTCTTTTTAAAGGAAAACCGGAATTCGCTATTCATAAACTAATGTAGTGGCAAATCAGACCGCTTTTTTACATCTTCGAACTGTTTACGTAAATAGCAACACGGTATATTTTCTTTTCTTCTTTTCTTAATCGCAATAATAAAAAATGTGTTGATGTCGTTAGCCGGGGTTTCTACCGAACTGCAAAGAAAAGTATTTTAAGAAATGTTTTCGTGTACGGCATGCTAAAAAGCACGGAATTGCCGATGGTTTTCAACCATTTAAGGAAGAGAATTATCTAGATCGTTGGCACAGCGACAAAATATTCCGGAAGCATTTGACGACCAGACTACCAGAACTTTTCTACAATAGATGCAAATACACTGAATAAATAAACAAATTGACCAGAAGACCTGAAAATGTCTTACATATATGTATATCATATGTAAAATGGTCATCGCTGGAGTTTCGGTCAAAAAAATTTAACGTCACATTGAGTTTCAGGGAATTGTTGCAAGCAAATCGAATCATATCCGTATACATTCAGCTTACGATTTACTACAGCAGAAGACCTTCAGTTACACCTGTAGCTATAGATTACCATTCGTTTGTCGTTGATCCGCTCTCTGATTGGTTCATTTTTCATGTTAATTGCTCACTTTCGTTGACTTTGTCTGTGCTGCCCAATGAAACAGCTCCGAATTAAAAACCTTTGCATGACCATCAGGCATAACAGAGAGCGACCGTGAAAGAAGATCGAAAGCTGAAGCGAAAGACAAGCTTCAGGAAGCTTGTAAAACAACTTTCTGGTGAACTATGGACAGAACACAGATGTTGAAAACCGTGGAAAGCTTGAGAGATCAGCTGAGAATTTCGCGGTTGCCGGTTTCTATATGCAGCAACGAGTAAGTATACCATGATCTTGTCATTTAAATTTGTAAATTCACAAGTTTAAATCATGAAGCGAATATTAATTTGGGAGACGGTCCATAACGCCGTTTATCGTTTTCCTTTTAGATTTTCGCCAAAAGATTATGCCTGGAAATTATTTTTTGCGGCTTAAATATCCACAAAGTTTCCTGCAGCGAATGTATTTGGCTAAATAGTGTGTTTTTATTTATAGAAGTAAGCAATTTTATGGGCGGTTTTTTCCGACGGCTTTAACATTGCGAAAAGCCTAATCTTGACTACGACTGAAACAAAAATCAGTGTTCAGAGATTCAAATCAAAATGTGTGTGTTATTCCCAAGAAAACAATTTAATTTTCCGTCTATTTTTTTATTTCTCTGGTTAAATGAACATGTACCCTTTATCCTTAAATCAAGGATACCACAAGCTCTACTAGGAGTGAATCCTAGCTGCAACCTGCGTTAACAAAGCCTCTCAAGAGACAGGTTGAATTTACTTTTTGTTTGTGAAAATTGTGTTTTGCCTTGAAGCTCTCCTTGAATGAAATCCTTGAAGAGGACAGCTGGAAGATATTTTACTCTACCTGAGAAGAAAACCCATCAAAGAGACCTTCGTTTTCACCGGGCGCTTCTCATCGACACGTTCGAATCGCGATAATATGAATCCTTCACGCGCTTTTCTTTAGAACGGGTAAACTTTATGATCTTTTAGCGATACAGTGATTGACACTTCTTCTTTAATTATTCCTTTCAGGCTAAAGGAGTATTGCACACAAAATGGCACAAAAGATCCCCTTATTCATCCACCAGAAAGACGGGAAAATCCATTCGCGGAGAAACAGAAATGTACCATACTCTGACGAACCAAAAAAAAAAAGACGAGCAAATCGCCAGAAGAGAGGATAGACGTTTTCTGTCTCAAATTAACGAATTTTTAGCCAACTATTGCATTGTTGTTATTGAGAAGTTTTTAATTAAGCTGAGGGTGGACAGTCGGTAACGCTGGTTATGCATTAATGATGATCTGAGAGAGAGATCTTTTATGTGACGACCCCGATTCTCAATGACGAGTCATTGATGTCCCTGCATCCATCCTTGACATAATTGAATATAAGATACATATGCTTGTTTTACTGCCCTCAGCTTTTGTTTGTTTTATATACCTTCATTGAATTACGGCTGAATTTGAAATTGTTTCCATCCTTCATGTAAACGGTGGACATCTCGTCGATTTTGAGGAAAAAAGTGGTCGATGTTGTTCAATATTGAAAGGAAAAAGATCTAGTACCTCTGAAAACTTACCACGAATATTACTTGGAGTATGATTTAGAGTAATTCTTATTCTGAAAAAAAAAATCATTGTGATGAACATTTCACTAAATTCAACATCTTCAGGTTTACATTTCAATTTCATAACTATTTCAGCTCGAAGTTGGGAATAATTTTACGAATAAATTCAGTTCACTGAATCAGGGTTAGTTTTTCATCATTACAATAACAAAAGACATAGGTATGGTTTTACGGCCATTTAAGAAAAGTAAGTGATTGTAATAAGCAGTACTGTCTAGACCTTAAATACGCTTCGGTCGGTTCCGGCAGAAATATCAAGAATTGCTGGATTGTAGCTTCAAGTTATAACGTCAGGTAACAAGGCAGCAGCGAAAATTAGGCTACATGCGCCACCCAACGCGTGGTTATGACTACAACGTAGACAAAACAGTACCTTTTTGCAGCTGGCGCTCGTCCTGGGTTTTGAAGAGTTCAAGTTCGATTCACGTAACGTGATCATGCGGATATCGCTATTTTTACATTCGAGGCGTTAAAACCATATCATCGTTGAGCCCTCTTAGAATCATTTCCTACGCCAGACAAAATTTTCGTCTTAAGATGCGCTTGTCACCTTAAGGTTGGTGTGTAATAAAAACGGAACAATCCTACACAGAATCGTCAATGAGCTTACATGCAGTCCATGAAGTTTTAAGGAATCTGTGGAACATATGGTTCCAATCATCATAACTTTACTGCTTACACGTTTTAGGTTCGTGTTGTGACGTCGCAGTAATGTTAAGTCCGCCATAAAATGATTATGTGAAATTACCTTCTCCACTAAAGTATATTTTGGTATCATCTCGGAATATCTTACAAGACTAATTGCCGACTATCAAATCAGTCAGTTTTATTAGAATAATTCTTACAACCTCCGGTTAGGACCAATTACTTCAGCAAAAAAGTACAAGTTAATTCTAAATCTCTACAGGATGGGTGACTTTTAAATAATGTTTTTGCATTTTCACAAGCTAACAGAGGCGAAGGAAACTCGGGGAGTCCGCGCGAAAGAAGAGAAAATGAAGGAAAAATGAAGCCTAGCTGATCTGCTGGATTTTAATAACCGAAGGGGAAATTCTCTCAACTGAGGCGGTAAAATTTTAAACAAGTGCAACTAAACTGGTTTTACTCGTTTAAATCACTTCCTTTAAAATGCCAACTGCACTGCAATCAGAAATTTGTGACAAAAAGTAACTAACAGTATAGCATTTTAGTGACATTGTCTGCTGAAGGAAAAGGCATACTTATCGCTGAAGGCAAAAATAAAAAAGTGTAGGAATAATTCGCGGCCTAACACACCTAATCATTCTGGGAACGAGGGCAGTCCTCGTTGAATGGGAAAAGTTGCCGTTAATATTTCTCTTATAGGGAACAAAACATTAATTCGGTTCTCAGCATCTAATCGTCATAACATTAAGAATACATTAGGCTAAGGTGAATTATAACTTAAGATAAATTTCTAGAAAATTTGCAGGAAAGAGTCAGTTTACATGAAACCAACGACTGGCTGCAGCGTAACGGCGGGAAATTTCTCAATCGAGCGATACCCATCAGAAAGTATGTAATGTACTTTCGTCGTCAAAATGGAACATCAGCTGAGAAAACTAAGAACTGCTCTTGGCTCGTCAAGTTTGCGTTTAATGTAGTATGCAGGTATATTGTAGGCATTCATCAAACGTGTTGCAAGTTGCCGCAAAACACTGGGTAGGGAAAAACTGCCGTTTAACCCGTACAGTGCACTGTTATTACTTGCAACAGTTTTTACTTTTAAACGATGATTTCAAAAGGAAATCTCGTCCGTATTACTCGGCAATAGTAAGCCAAGAAAATCCCCACCTACAAAGAAGTATTTCAATTTTCTGGATATAGTTATTTTTTGCTTCAACTATAATTCAGTTTTTTCTTTGTAGACAACCTTGTTATCTCCCGGGTGGCCTCCCTTCACATGCTGTTGTTTTTGTGATTTAATCCGTTCCACCAACTTCGCTGTGTCATGCTTGGAGCGTTTCTGAAGGGGATCTTTTGCTTTTTTACTTCTGTCTACACCTTCACATATCTTGCTCAGCTTGTAACAAAACTCTTTCTCTGTGTTAACGCTATCAACCCCTCTCAGGTACAGCTGTTCTATGTCTTCTTCATGTTTCCCTGTTAAAAAAAAAAGAGGTTTGTCTTTATAAAATTTCACCCTTTCACAAGCGACGATTTTGCTACTGATTAATTGCTAAAATGTTCGCCAGCCAAATTTTTTCTGAATTTTTCCTTTTAATAATGCACAATCTCACGGATGTTGTTCAGGATTATTTTGCTAAGTTAAAAGCTACAATCTTGTAACTTATAATTCATCTATGACTTACCTATTAAAAATCTGCAGGCTTTGACAAGAGTTATTGGTGAATATCCATACTTATTTAAATGTTTTGATCTGCAAACATCTTCTATTGCCTCTACCACCTGTAGCTCTCTGGGGTCTGAACTCTTTTTTGCCAAAAACTTGTCCAGTTCTAAAACAAAAAGTATAGAACATTGTCCTTTTCTTTTACCCATGGTGCCTCTTTGTATGAAAAATTTGTGGAAGAAGGAGGGCCAACATCCAATTCTGTTTTCAAGATAAAGGACCCCTAACTCAAATTTTCACTGCATGCAAGTAATACTTTTCCTGACCTAATTAATTTTTTTATTAAATTTGTTGTAGACTTGAATAAAATATGATGAAATATGAATAAATTAGTATCATTTAGTAGATGCAGTAAATTGTACATGTTTTTTGAAATTAATTTGTATCAGAAGCAGAGTGAAGATTATTGTTTTTTTTTTAGTCCTGTACATTAAAATATTAATTAAAAAATGGTAATCATGGAAAAGCTAGCCTCTTAAAGCATATCAGTGTAATTGAGTCATCTTTAGTTAGTATATAATAGAGGAAAAATCAGTCATATGACATAACTGTTGCACATTACTTGGTAACATTTTGTCCCTTGTAATATTTATCTGGTGGTATTTCCCAAAGGTTAAAATTTGATCAATAATCACTGAATTTTGACTGGTTAAGTAACAGATCAAAAATTGTAAGAAACATACAGACCTAAAACAGTTAACATAAAAAACAAATTGCACTGAAAATTTACCTTTCATAACAGCGCAACAACTCTCACAATAAACTCCTGAGTATCAACATAAAAAAAATTAATCTCAACGAAAACTCAAAATGAGAACTAGATCCAAGTATGGTCAAAAGTAAATTTTGACTGAATAGCTATTTATATTAATGTATTTTCAGGTTAGATTAAGATTTTCTGCTTACTTACTCTGAAAGGAATTTAATTGAAAAGCACAAACCTTGGGATATATCTGGAGGCAATATCAAACCAGATATGGGAAGGCTCAGCACTACAACCAAAGTTATTCTACCTAGAGTGAACATTTTTAAACCTAAAAAGAAAATAGACAGAAACACAAGATGGCAATGATGCTATGATCTGACACATACTATTGGATTATTAGACTTTTAGCCTAGATGTTAATTTCATTTGGGTTGTACATTTTGATTCAATTACTATTAAATAGTTTGATAATGAAATTTATTTTAATATATTTTTCAGTAATTTACTCAAGTATTGCAATGTTTCACATTTCCTAGTTTTTGTCCTTACTGACAGGAAAAGAAACCATTAATATATAAAGTACTGTAAGACTTTAAATATTGCAGTTACAAAGAAAAGGAAAAAGATAGATGAAACAACAAAAAACAGAATAAAAATGCTACAACGTTACACAGAAACTTTCTTCTTATTAATTAGAAATGAACTGCTTGGAATATTTGCCCACCAGCTAAACCATAGGGCAGAAATGCACTTGCCTCTCTTTTTGTGTTTAAATGCACATAACTTTGAAATAACTTTGAAATATATGATGTACAAGAATGTGAGACAATTTTTCTGCAAAACTCTCATCAAGCTAATACTTTAAATACTCTATTAAGCCCCCTCTCTATTAAGCCACCCCCCTCTAATAAGCTCTTCCCCCTCCTTAGAGGAAAAAATTTATTAAGCTTCCCCCCACCCCTCCACCCCAAAAATTTATTCAAGAACTGTAATTTTAGTTTGTCATTTAAAATTGATCATGGTGATTGATTGATTGATGTTATCATGCTGGCATCAATAAAATATGATTTACAAGATGATTATGAAAAATCATGCAACTCATTTGACTCTGCCAATTTGGTAATGAAAAAAATGTAAAATGAGAACAATTTTTGAATAAATACTGTACCTCATATCCTATTATATTCTGGTAGCGAACATTGAGCTAAATTAGTAAGCCCCCCCCCTGCAAAGTACCTGAAATAGATAAGTCCCCCGGGGAACTTATTAAAGGATTTACGGTACTTTGTTGAGTCGTTTTCCACAAAGATAAGAAAGCAAGTTTGAGTCTAATACTGACATAATCGAAAAGTTGTGGCTTACAGACTTAAGAGCACACGAAAATTCATGGTCCATCATACCTCTTTTATGTGAAGGGTCGAATGCTATATTTCGGTAGCAGTCGACACACTCTCAAAATTTATGCTCGTGCATAAATAACTAATGTACGACTGACTCTCACCTGTGATAATTGTGCCCGATGGCTAATAGGTATAGAATAACGCAGTCTCCTAAACAACGGGGTCTTTTGTAACTTCAAGCCGAGCTTTGAATGAATTACCTTTAGGAAGATTATGACAAAAAAATGACTAAAATAAAGCATAAACATGGTTACTAACCTATTTCAAATTAAAATCAAGGGTAGATCTAATGTATAAATACCGGAAAGCCTGTGCGCACTGAACTCGATCGCGAAAGCTGATAAAATTGCAATAACCTAGTCACAAGAAAAATGACTGAGGTCGATCGCGAAAGCTGATAAAATTGCAACAGCCTTAAGTCACAAGAAAAATGGCTGAGGTCGATGCTGACCAGCCTGAAACTCAACCTCTATCCCTTGGGACTGTGAATAGAGAAAAAACTATTACAAAGAATAAAGTATACAATACCTGACTGAAAACTATTTCAAGTGCGATTGAAAGCAGGACGAAGTGACATTCCGGAAGGAAATGTCACAAGCAAAGTACCCTACTGGTTTGAGACCGCGTTGCGTTAGTTACTTGATACGTTAATTGAATTCTGGTGGTTGCCGAAACTCGGAGTGATCGATCTCGGTGTGATTCAAGTGATCACGGAAAATGTCTGGAAATCATCCAAGGTACGGCTTCCAAGACCGCGCAGGGCAGAGAACATCCAAAACATCACCGAAAGTTTTTCCATTTCCAAACGTACTCCTCCCAGCCAGCTTCAGGATTCCATGTCCTACTACTTTATAAGCCAACTCGATTTTAGGGCTTCGAATTCGCTCGTTGTTTCTGTTGTTTTGCCGTCCACTCATGATGTGGGCAAAATTCGAAGAGGTCAACGGAAATGATGTAGTTCTCTCATTAGGAATTAAACATTTATTTCATTTTCAGCTTTTAATTTCCATATCGTTTATCATTATGATACTAATCAACTAACGAGACTCTTTACGATGCTTGATAATTATCGTATTGTTGTATTGTATAAATATCTTTAAAATTTGCAGCTTGAAGATATTTCTACTTGACCCGCATTAATTGTCAGTGAGATGTCACATCTCATTATGAGCCTCTCATTGGTTGCAGTATCCAAAGAAAATTTCACTGCTAGACACGATATGTCGGTCAACACTCAGTTGACACTTGGTTGACACTCGCTTGACACTAAGGTGAGAGTCTATAGTTACCCAGTTGAGAATTGGTTGAGTGTTAGCTGCTGTATTAGCTTATGTACATCTCAGCCAATATATCAACCAGCTATCCACTGAGACTTGACCCAGTATTGGCCAACTATCAACCGACCATCGACCAAGCGTCGACCAAGTATCAACCAAGTGTCAATTGAGCAACTGAGTGTCGACTTACCATTGACCAAGTGTCAACTGACTGATGACCGACACGCCGACCAACACATCAGCTGAGTATCAACCAACTCTCAACCGTTATATCAACCCATATATAGTTTTGCACTTCAAATTGTACATGGGTGGATACACATTAATTCACCAAATGTGCTCCAGGTTACTGCAAGACTTTTTGCAAAGCAGAACTTTCCTTTACCTAGCATGAGACACATGTGGTAGTACCTTGTGCCTTTTTCTTACTTGATGGAAGTTGTTTCAAAAGAAAACATTCCCTGCATTGCTAAGCCTTAAAAATTCCTGCGTATATAGAAATATATATTAATTTGCTAGGTGGACTAACTTTTTGTGTTCAACTATAATTCAGTTTTCACTTCAAAAGATTTCTTATCATCCTCTTCTCCAGCTTCACCATTTTCTTTGTCTTCATTGTCTCCTTCCTCTTCTTCTTCTTCCTCATCATCATCCTCATCATTTCCCATGCCACCTCCCATCCCCTCCTGTCCCAGTTGTGATTTAATCTGCTCTGCCAGCCTCTCTGCAGCTCCGGGATCATTAATATCCACATTCATGCGGTGAATACCATCATCATCTTTTGAAGCTGATTCAGTCTTGACCTCCTGAGGCTGATTATTGAAACGGTAATTAAGGGGTTCTTTCTCTTTTTTACTTCTATCCACACCTTCACATGCTTTGGTCAGCTTGTAACAAACCTCTTGTTCCGAGTTATTAACATTGTCCATCAACAACTGTTCTATGTCTTCTTCATATTTTTCTGAGTAAAACAAAAAAAGAAGCTTCCCATTGAAAAAAAATTAACCTTTTCACTCCCAACTCATAAATATCAATTTCCCCTTCTCTCTAACAGACCTTATCTATACTTTAAGCTCTCAATAAAATGAGCCTATAATGATGACTGAATTTTACACTTTCAGTTTTGTAAAATATTACCACAGTTGTTGGAATATTTTGCTCATGTATTTAGTAATGACTTACCTATTAAAAATCTGCAGGCTTTGACTGTAGTTGGTGGCGAATAATCATATTTTGAGAAATATTTTGTTTGGCAAATGTCCTCCATTGCTTCTACCACCTGCAGCTCTCTGGGATCTGAACTCCTTTTTGCCAATATCTTGTCTAGCTCTAAAACACAAAATAGAGACCATTGTGTTTTTTCAGTTTTTGCCTAAGTTACTGTTGTTGCTAAATGAAAGTACTGATGAGAGTTGGTGGGCTAACAGGTAATTCTCTTTCCAAGATAAAGGACTCCTGTAATTGTAAAGGACAAAGCTTTACTAAAAATGTACCTTTCATAACAGCACTACAGCCCTCACAAAAAATTCCTGAAAAAAATGTGATGACAACAGAAAATCAATTTGGTAATTCTCCATCATTAATTTTAATTAATGTGATCTAAGTATGGTTAAGAGAAAATTTGGGCTTAATACCTTTTTTTTTTTCAACAAATTTACCTTGATCTTAGGTTGTTTCATTTTGTCAGGAGTAAAGCTAAAAAGTGATAATTTTTTGGCATGGATTCAATAAATATTAGCATGCAAGATCTATTGATGATTCAAGGAACTTTTGAAGGGTTTTCCAAATAATGATCCAAGCAGAGACTGGCTGTTTACCTCAATAGTATACATATGTCTTGAGGTTACTTTTTTGGATAACATTTGACAGCTCTTTTGATTTTAATGGATCTATTTAAGAAAGGTTTAAGTACACACCTTGGGACATATCTGATGGCAATTTTACTCCAGAAACAGGAAGGCACATCACCACAGCTAGTGCAATTCGACACAAAATATACATGTCTGAACCTGAAAAATACAAACACAATGTTACATTATTTTAATTTCTACATGTTCTGATTTTTTGCCAGATGTTCAATTTTATTTAATTTAACAACAACAAACATATGAAACATATGTATGAACTGCGGTTATGAAACGTATATGTGCACAATCCTTCGCAGTAAAGCACTATTTGAGCAATAGTGAAAATCAGACCTGAAAAAAATTTCAGGCCTGTACGGGATTCGAACCACTGACCTCTGTGATACTAGTGCAGCGCTCTACCAATTGAGCTAACAAGCCAACTGGGAGCAGGCCATCAAATTAATTCGACATAAACCCGTAGATGATAAATCAAACAACAACAAACATATGAAACATATGTATGAACTGCGGTTATGAAACGTATATGTGCACGATCCTTCACACATATGTACAGGCCTGAAATTTTTTTCAGGTCTGATTTTCACTATTGCTCAAATAGTGCTTTACTGCGAAGGATCGTGCACATATACGTTTATTTAATTTATAAATTTTGCTTCTGTCTTCATTTAGCAGTTTGATTCTGAAATAATTTTGTTTTTCATTTCTTTATCAAAGCAGTATAGCATTTGATTTTTTTTCTCAGAATTATAATAAAAAGTAACACATACAAGTTACTTTGAAATTCAATAGTTTAAATCAAATCCATGGAATGTTTTCTTATCAGCTAAACTGGCAGCCAAAGTTAACCAAATTCTTATGTTATAGCTAAATATCAGGAGAATTAAATTACTTCAAACCATAATTTAGATGTAAGCAAGTATACCTTATATATTAAATCATTCAAAACTTCAGTCTCACCAAGACTGTGTTAACTACCAAATAGATAACACAGTACAGATTTGAAAGCAGATTCGAAATGATTAATAATTGAAAACTTGTGGCTTACAGACTTGTGGAACACAAGAATTTAAAAGTAATTCAATTTAAACCGACCCTTATGAACTTTTGAAAGTGAAATAGGTCGAATTGTTATATTTCAGAGATGGAATCACAGTAATGGTCACCTACTCAAAATTTCTTTCTGTGCACTCATCGGATAACTATTTCATGAGTAAATGTAAATGACACTTAGTAAATTATCTGCTCTCCAGCCAATGGGTGTAAAACAACGCAGCCTTTCAAAAACAAAATCTTCATCTGATAGATCGTGAATCCAAGCAGCTTTAAATTATTGACTTTTTAGACGTTTTGGAAAAAAATACAAAAAACACGAGGATAGTAATCACCTTATTTCAAATACAAATTATGGGTTGATCCATCGATCAGAAACAAGAAAACAAGAAAGCTTGTACGCATTGTACCCGAGAGTAGATGAGGAAAATTATTTGCGAGCGGGTGACGAATCATGTAGTCCCGAAAAAAATATAAAGCTAGATTTATCGTGCCTATAAAATTTAACGTCTGTCCCTTAGGAAATTACAAGAGAAAGATGGAAATTAGAAAATGTAAGTTATACATTACCAGCACGAAAATTACTTCAGTTGCGATTAGAAGCGGGATGGGGTGACAAAGAACCAACAATGAGATTAATTTATCGTGAATAAAGAATAAAGAAGACAAATTTGACCAGGCGTTCTATGTACTTTAATGCGATGAACTGGTGTCTAGTTTCAAGTTTCCAATCCGGGCATCTTGATTTCATTTCGTGTAAACATTTGTTTTTATAGCTTAAATTTGACGCGAAATTCTTTATTTTATGCCGTTTTAGGCTAGGTTTTCATCATGGCAGGTGCACAAGTGAAAGAGGGTGAATACACAACCACAATTTATGGAATGGTGAGTGGTTTTTACCAGGAATGTATCATAGTAAAATGATGGTCTGTTGTTTATAGTGGTTGCTCGGGAACAAACAGAATTTTGTCAATTTCGGTGGTAACACTAAAAATTTAACTGAATTACTCCATATTCTTTTGAATAATGGAGTTTTTTATATTGGTGTGGTATGAGTAAACAACCGCACCAAATAATGTGCGTTTGTCCCAATAAAAGACGGAGAAGACTGATATGTTGAATAACTTTCAAGTCTTGTAACTTTGAAAGTACAATCTACCTCGAGAACACTGAAAATGGTTCTTATCTGCCGTAAACAGAATGATGTATTTAGAGTGGAAGTTAGAGTGACAAACAGGGGATATTCTGGTCAATTCTGCATGGAAGATCACTTGTTTGGATTAAGGATATATTAGTTCTGTAGCAAGGTCTTATATTGCTTTCTGGCCTCTGTTGTTTGAATAAAGTTTAAAAATAATAATAATAATAATTTAATATTTATATTGCACAAATTAACATGTGGATATGATCAAATGCACATCACAATACTTTTCAGGGGACTTTGGCCAGACTGCATCAGCAGTTTACAAACAATCGAAGGAAACGTATTTGAAGATGCCCCCTCCCCCCAGTTCCCAGAGTAAACAGGCCAGACCACATCACAGTAATCTCGTGAGTGGGTTCTTTAATGTCCCCTGCCTAACCAAATTAACTAATTAATAGATGCAGGAGACGGGACCTACGGTTTATTCGTCCTTATCCGAGAAGACTAGAATGTCTATCCATTTCTTGATATTATAGAAAGGTAGTGCATTCTCCTCAGTTATTTTAAAACCTTGAGTGTTGGTCCGGCCGGGGCTTGAACCATTAACCTCAACCTCCCGCATAAAAATCCAGCTGTCTAACCAATTGAGCTAACCGTGAGGGTATACAGGGCATAAATCACTTACACCCCTGGTCCCAGTTGTTCAAAGGATATATGATATTATTAAGAACTAGATCATTGGATAATGCAATTCAAGACTTTTTATTGGCTTAGCCATTATGGTATATCAGCCAATATACCATAATCTACAAATATGGCAAGCGTATGTGTCACATTAAAATTAAAAGGGAGCTAAAAATTGAATAAAATTCAATTTAATTTAACGTTTTTAATAAAACAATTATTCCACTCGCGCTTGTTGGATATGAGATGATTATAGCCAACGAGGCGCTACGCGCCTCGTTGGCTATCTATCATCTCATATCCAACACGTGCTCGTGGAATAATTGTTAATTATCAATTGGATAAATCTCTGCCTTGCACTGTTCATTTTATAGTCTGAATTGTGGGCACTTATCAGGAGGGAAGTATTTTTTTGTTGTGGAGCCAGGTTAATTTAAGCCCCTTGACCCTTTGTTTATATTGATTAATTCCTTGGACATCCCCTTCTCCTTTCCAGGAAGTCACGTAAAGAACTGAACTTGTTGAAACTAAATCTGTTTTGATTAATTTGTGTTTTAGATAAAAAACCAAAAATTCCATGAAGCAATACAAATTCTGTCACAGGAGTTGGAAAATCATCCCAAGGTAATGTTATTGCTGTCACTAAGACCCTAAACTTCTAACAATAGTAAATTCAGATAACTTTACAGAATCTGTCATTAATGCATTATAATTATACTGATTGAATTTTCTATTGCTTAAATTTCAGTCCAGAGCAGCCCTCTCGCTGTTAGGCTACTGCTACTTTCAGGTTCAAAGTTTTGATGTAGCAGCTGACTGGTGAGTACTCTGCCAAGTTCTGCTATTTCTTAACCCTTTACACCCTAACATCGGCATGTATATTCTCCGTACTGTTCTCTATACATTTCCTTGGGTGCAGACAAGGAGAATTTGTCTAACAATCAAGAGCTTGTTTTGTTGGTGACCATTTCCTTTATTCTCATGACCGTAATGTGTGATTCAGGGATGATATGTAAGGAGAAATTAGATGCTAGTTCCCCTTAGGGCTCAAAGGATTAGACCACCTGCTACACTTGAATGCCTATCTTCGTCTAAGGTTTTCACGGTTGGGAACAGAATTCTAGCACAATATTGATAATAGGGGTCAAAAGTAAAGTGATGAGTTTTATCTCTTGCTATTGCAGTGAACATAATTTAAACTGGGTTAAGACCTCATTAGTATGGAGGTGCTGTCAGGGAAAGGCTTGTTGAAAGAATAGTCTGAAAGACTATGCTTTGAAAATCAAGAAACAGTTTAAAGTTGATACATAAGCACTATGAAACTACTGACCTGTTTAAATATTTGACACAGTCTTAAAAGGTTTCAAATGAATAAATTAAAGTATTTTCTCTTTTCATTCATTTCCTACCTCTGTTTCAAATTCGTGATATATTGAAAGTGTATGTCTTGTCTTCATTAAGCAATCAAATTGACTGTAGCAGTTGCTAACAATGTATAACATTGTCAGTAATGGTTTAATCTTGTTTCAAGCTATGGTCAGCTGACACAGATTCACCCAGAGGTTGATGAATACAAAATGGCATATGCTCAGGTTTGTGTTACTGGCATTGAAGCATGATTTCAGTTTGCTCAACTAGAGTTGTCCATGTCTTAAGATATTAAGCAGAATCATATGGTCACAAAATTTTTAGAATTGTATTCATGACAATAATATATTTTTATTCCTTTTGCAGGCATTGTATAAAGCTTTTATGTATCCAGAGGCAATGAAAGCTACATTTCAAATTGAAAATCCCACATATCATGGAAAGGTACCTAATACTGTCTCCTTTTAAATTTGAATTAAAAATATTAGAAGTCTGCAAGATGGAGTGTTTTTTGTTCTTGTGGGACTGAAATAATAAAATTTCAATGTGTAAAATGCTTTGTACCAATAGTTGTAAAAATTTAATATGATTCTGTCATAACCTTAGTATTTGTATATTGCAGTCATGGTGTGCCTGTGTGTTTACACACTTACACACTTTACACACTTTATTTTTCTTTTTCTTACAAAATAATTTAGATTATGTTGACCCGCAGATAGCAAATTTGCTATTCGAGGCGGGTCAATCATCAACAAACATTATTTACAATATATAAAGAAAATTAAAAACTAAATAATTAGATATTGTTAAATTATAAAAAGAAGCATAGCTGGCAAATACATCAATAGTTGTTCAATAAAGTATAGAAGCAAATACATTAGTACTGAAAGCAATCGGATCAATTTGTTTTAATTATGCAGTCCTTAAGTTTAGAGGAGATCTTTTCAACATCAAGATAAGAATCTTCATTATCTAGTATCTGAAATAAAGACGTTTTAATTTGTTTATTAAAGGAATGTTTTGATAACGTTTTGAATTCTTTCGGTATCTTATTCCAAATTTTGACACCAACACGCGAGAAAGCCTTTTTTTGTAGGTTAAGTCTAGAGTACTTTGTACTAAAGAGCTGCGATTTGGATGATCGAGTATTGTAGGTATGAATATGAGATGTTTTAGTAAATAGTTTCAAAATATTAATGGGAGCCCTCTGGTTGTGCACGTCAAACATAAGTTTACTTACGGCTTCATAATATAGGAACGTAACAGGCAGAATTTTTGCTTTGGCAAATAAAGGGATGGCATGCTCTCTTCGATCGGTGAAATAGATTAAGCGCAAAACTTGCTTTTGAAGAACTAAAATCTTGTTTAAATAAGCATTTGACGCATTGCCCCAGGCAAGGAGTCCATAAGTTATATAAGGTAGAATTAATGAATTGTAAATATTTACAAGGATAGTAGAGGGAACGAAGTACCTCAGCTTTGCAATATTTACCTGTGTAATGTTTACCTGTCTCTCTGTGCAGGTACTGAAGCTTCAGGCAGCTATCAAATATGGTGAAGAGGATTTGCAGGGGGCAAAGGTGAAGCACAGCAACAAATTAAATTCATTTGATAACTAACTGTTATGTGACCCAGACAACTACCTGCCTGTGTCAAACCTTAATCGAATATCAGGCTGAAACTTGTCCCAGTCCAAACACAAATTAGAGTACTTTGAGTATTGTTAAAGTTTTCATATTCAGGTATAAATGGATTTATCACTGATAACTAAAATAACTTTAGTTAAAAATTGATCATGGAATATGGATGTTAATTTTAGAGTATGGTGGAGCAATGTGCTGCAGATGATCCTGACACTGAAATCAATCTTGGATGTCTTCTCTACAAGGTGATGACATGTTTTGTAATGAAAATGTTAACACACAGTTCAGTGCACCTTTGGATAACTAGTTAGCATTACTGACATCCAGTTTAACCTTAAGGGGTTATTCTGTTGTTAATAAATTGTCTGTTGCCCGAGACCTGTCATCAACCAACATGAATATTATATTTTACAGGAGGGAAGGTATGCAGAAGCGTGTCAAAAATTTCAGACAGCAATGAATATACTTGGCTATCAACCAGGTAGGAAATCTCTCTTTATTTTAAAGTGAGAGAAAAGCAGAAAGGAGAGTTGAGAAGGGGGGTGTTTGTTAAAATTTTGAAGGACAGTTGTGAATTTAAAATATTGCTTTTTGGACAGAAGTTGAATTGACCACCTCAGTTGCTGCTTAGAAGATTGCTGACGTTACTGTAGTTTTAATCTGTGTGGCAGAAAACAATCCAGTTCTTCAGTTGCTAGCAGTCTATGTTCCTAGTCATTCACATACTCATGTAATGTTTACTCATCTCTTTTTAGACTTGTCGTACAACATAGCACTGTGTTTCTACAGCTTGAAGCAGTATGCACCTGCATTGAAGCATATTGCTGATATTATTGAACGTGGAATCAGAGAGCACCCGGGTAAGATCGATCACTTTATTGCTGGATATTTATTTTATGTAGTTGGAAATTGTACTCTTGGCTGAGATTTCCCAGTTTTTACTTGAGTGTGTTTTTTTTTCTGATCATGACTATAATGTTGATTTAACAATATTCTCAATGTGTTTATGCTGATATAACATTTCAGAACTTAGTGTTGGAATGACTACGGAGGGTATTGAAGTCAGAAGTGTGGGGAACACCAAGGTGAAATCATCTAAAAAATCTTCATTAAAGTTTTTTTCTCTTTCGTGTGGATTTTTTTATAGTTGTGGAGGGGGAATAGACCCAATTTATGTTAGGAGGAGGTGGTTGGCTCTATCTTTTCTCTGATGGGGAGGGGGGAAGGAAAGGTTGAGACACTGGCTGGATTGAATTAAGAGCATTGGCTGCCACTAGACAAGATTAATCACCTCTTTACTCCTAAGATGCTAAGATCAATTTCACGTTAACTCTCTGATCTATAGATTTCCAATAATTTGAGCTCTGAAATTTGGTATTAGATCAAACCATGTTTTAATTTTGTTCTTGATATGAGATCACCTTTGGACATTATAATGTTCTGATATTGGAAGAATTTCTTTTGGGCACCTCAGAGAATGAAAGTAAGAAATTATAATGATGTGTTTGAATACAGTTTGCACAGTCATGTAATTATAATTCATTTGGTATGGTAATTATTTTTTAATGATATATGGCCCAATTACAGGTGTTACATGAAACAGCTTTAATTGAAGCATTCAACCTTAAAGCAGGAATTGAGCACCAGCTGAAAAACTGTAAGCTTCTTTAAAGTGTTATCTCTACTGCAGTTTTTGGTATCAAAAAGGAAATTTTTTGATTACAGACACATTGAGCTATATATGGTTGAAGATTTATTTTGTTTGCTTTTGTTTGTTTTTTTTTTTGGTTTCTCTATTTTATAATTGGTGATGCGACTTATTAAACTGGATATATTGTACAATGTTGCAAAGTGTGCACTAACTAACTGTGGATGATGGCTTATTTTGTTGACTGTTAATTTTATCGCAGTTGACTCTGCACAGGAAGCACTCACTGATATGCCTCCAAGGGCTGAAGAGGTCAGTGCACTGTCTTCACATACTTAGGAGTGATTTTGTTTGGGCTCCTCTGCCATGGGCATAGAGTTCTATTTAATATTTACTAATAATTCATTAGATAAAGAAGAGAAAATTTAGCTTGAGTGTTAAACTGTTTGAAATGAGGAATTTAGTAAATAATAATGTTAATCAATATTGGGCTTGGCTCAAGCTCATTTAACCTAAAGTTGCAGGTAATATTGTGGTCTGATGTATTTTTCGTCTGACATCTATAGATTTAAGCTATAATGTGGGTTTAGATTTTTTCTGCTATGTACAACAAACTCAATTGTGGTTTAGAAAAATGCATGCTTAGCTCTAATGACAATTTCTCTGTAAAATTTAAAGGAACTGGACCCAGTAACTTTGCATAACCAAGCACTTATGAACATGGAGGCCAACCCAACTCAGGTGAAATATTTTTTTATAATCAGAAAAGATTTGGTAGTTTACATGTATTAAAGTTCTTGTGTCTTAATTCTAGAAATTGTAATGTGTTTACAGGAGGTCTTAATGAGAGGTCAGATAGGGCTCTATGAGAACAAAAATCTACTTTCTTGTTTTTACAATACTACAAACAATAGAGGAATACAGTACACATGTAACTATAAGTTGCTGCAATGGTAAAAAATCTTGTATACAGTCAATAATTCTTACAGTTCTTTTCTCTCCTAGGGCTTTGAAAAGTTACAGTTTCTGTTACAGCAAAATCCATTCCCCCCAGGTTAGCTATGACATAACTGGGAAATAAAAGTTTTGTAAAGTTTTTCTTTTCTTGTTTTGGTTGGAATTTGGATGTGTACTGTTATCTTTCTTTACAATAGTTACTCCCATTGTAATTTGATAATTCTAAATATTTGATTTCAGTTTGTTGTTTCCTTTAGATTCCAGTGCTTGTATTTTGAAACTCTAAAATCACTGAGATATTTGACTGATAAGTAAACTTAAAGTTAACACCGTTGTAACTGCACAATACTGTTACCATCCTAAAAGGCTGTTGTTCTCATCTAAACAAAATGATATATTATTTTTCTTTCTGCTGTTATAGAAACTTTTGGAAATCTTTTGTTATTATATGTGAAATACCAGGTAAGAATGTTTGTTTTGAATATCCCAATTGAAAGTAGCTATAAGGTAGGAGTCAAGTAAGAGAGTTAGATTTCTGATTTATTTGAGGACTCAAAACAAATCAGAAAGATAGATGGGCAGACAGACAGACTGACCAACAAACAGACAGGCAGACACACTGATAGACAGACAGACAGACAAAGAGGTAGAAGGTACATGAGTATTCCATAAAACGAGTATTCCATAATATGACAGGGTGCACTAATGTCATTTGACAATACTTGCTGTTAACTTTTCTTCACTGTAGTACTTTGACCTGGCAGCTGATGTGTTGGCAGAAAATGCTCATTTGACATATAAGTTCCTCACCCCAGTAAGTGAATTAATTTGTCTGTATTTTTGTGTCTTCTCTTTCTTCCAAACCTTAACATAGCTTCAATGATTGTTTTTATACAAATTAAACATACTGGTATATTGATTAATTATTGGGTTTCTTGACTCTTAGCAAAAAAATCCCAAAATATTAGTGGATCTGAGAAAAGTACAGTCTTACTACTACTTTAGTCACACTTCCAATCTTGATTCCACTCTGTGAGTTACTCTGACCTGCTGTTTGAAAAAAGAATTACTTCATCAATAAATCAATCTGTTGTTTCATCTTCCTTACAGTATATGTATGACTTTCTGGATGCTATGATTACACAGCAAACATCTCCAGAAGAGGTTAGTATTGTAAGTTCCATTTAACCACATATTTGGAGGGCAGCCATGAAACAAAACCCAATTAGGGCTTCCAAAGAGTTTTACAGCACTAACCCATGAGCTTTTGTCATGGGTACATGTAACTATGTGATGTATTAAGTGTAACTTCAGGACTGCAACAAAATTATTGATCCCTTAAGTTTGTAATAGTTTGTTGTGATTTCATAGCCTAGCTTAACTTACTGAACTTATCTGGTTGATTTGACTTCTTTTTCAGGCTTATCGCAAGTTAGATGATATGGCTACAAAACAGACAGAAACTTTGAGAAAACTGACCAAGCAGGTAAGTGTTTGAAAAGATGGCTGATTCAATTGTTATTATAAATTATTTACTTATGTGGTCTATGTTGAATAAAGGTTCAGGAAGCAAGACAGAACCATGATGATGACACAGTGAAGAAAGCTGTCAATGAATATGATGAGGCTTTGGAAAGGTACTTGACAACTCATCATTTTTGCTTGTTTGTGCATTGTTCCCTTTAGCTGCTGTTTGGTCTTTACCTGCAGTGTTGTATAAGGGTTTGGTTATATACATGACTTTGTACATTAACTTTAGTAACTGCATAGTTTTTTTTTTTTTTTTCATTGCTGTTTGGAAAGATTGGGGAGTTTTTCCAAGGTGAACACTAACAAGAACTTGTCATGTTTTGTGGTAGGTACATCCCTGTGTTGATGTCTCAAGCTAAGATCTACTGGGATCGTGATAATTACGCACAAGTGGAAAAGGTATGAGTGAAATGTAGACAAAAAAAGTTGTTTTTGGCTGACCAGTGTCATGATGCAGTTCATATGGCATTATAAGTGGATAGAAACGTATATGTGCACGATCCTTCGCAGTAAAGCACTATTTAAGCAATAGTGAAAATCAGACCTGAAAAAAATTCAGGCCTGTACGGGATTCGAACCACTGACCTCTGCGATACTAGTGCAGCGCTCTACCAATTGAGCTAACAAGCCAACTGGGAGCAGGCCATCAAATTAATTCGATAGAGATAATTCGATGGATAGACCAATGGAATTGTAATCTGGTGATCTTGTTACTTTTTGGATTTTTCCTCCATTGCCCAATTTAACTCCTTGGTTAGCCACTTGGTCTCCTTCTAGCCAATTGGAAGTTTTTACTTGAAATTTATATTTTGTTGAACTAGTTTACTTTGCTTCCCAAAAGCCCCTTCAGGGGCGGACAATAAACTTAAACTTCCATGTAGATACTATATTTGGTCCATCTGGACCTTGGTATGATGTGATTGCAAAGATACTGTCAGTGATAAATTATGATATCTTATGCTTGAGCATGATTTTAGGAGATTCATTGCAGTATTAGCATCTTGACAGAGTTTAGCCTCTATCTTCCAAGTTTGTAGTTTTTAATCCAACGTGATTGTTTATTACCTCTTTCATGGTTTTTAGTGTTTTTCTCTCTTACTAAACTCTCATTGAAGGTTTCTATCAAGTTTAAGGTAGTCTTGTTTGTAAGCTGCTTAAAACATTTTGTATATCACGATTTCCAACTGTAACCTCTCGAGATGAAGTGAAAACCCAAATCAGATGCACAGTCATTCTAACGAGACTGTGATGTTACTGTGAATGAACAGTGACTTCATCAAATTAATTTTTGTTGATCTTTGCTTCA